>NW_010324896.1:8040-10007 GCF_000700745.2 Antrostomus carolinensis | reverse complement strand
TGCTGAAGAAGACAAAGTCCAGGTTGCTGAATTCCTAGTGTGGGCAGCAGTGGACGCTCAAGGGGAGCACAGAGGAGCCCTGATGTACCCTTTCAGCTTCCTGCGAGCAGAATTAGGAAAAAATACCAGTGGCATTTCAGAGGGGGACAGGGCAGCACTAGCCTTCGGGCATCCACTGGAAAAGAGTGAGGATGAAAGATGCATGATCTGGAGGAGGAGGAGAAGGATAAAATAGGTTCCTTAAGATCCAAATTCAGTTGAAAGCCTACCACTGTGAGCAGAACAGAGCTGTTCTTGTGTGTCAGGCAGCTCCTGTTTCTTGGAGTCTGAGCTTGCAATTCACTGTGACAGAAATGGATGAAGACCAGGTATGCTGTGCAGTGTATAGGGCAGCTCTTCCTCCTGAACTCAGTAGTACACATATTTCAGTGATATCCATGCTAGATGTCCCTTGGATGGTGCTCCCAAAGGTGAGGATGAGGATATGTAAGGTCAGGGAAAGTGATATGTACAGACTAAACTAGGTAAAATCCCCTGCCCTAGTATTTTATAGAAACCCTCACTTCTGCTTGGAAATAGCCATAGAATCATAGAATCCCAGACTGGTTTGGGTTGGAAGGGACCTTAAAGCTCATCCAGTTCCAACCCCCCTGCCAGCAGCAGGGACACCTTCCACTAGACCAGCTTGCTCAAAGCCTCATCCAACCTGGCCTTCAACACTTCCAGGGAGGAGCAGCCACAGCTTCTCTGACCAACCTTTTCCAGTGTCTCACCACTGTCACAGTGAAGAATTTCTTCCTAATATCTCATCTAAACCTCCCCTCTTTCAGTTTAGATCAATTTCCCCTTGTTTTGTCATTAACTACCCTTATGAAAAGTCCCTCCCCAGCTTTCTTGTAGGCCCCTTCAGGTACTGGAGGCCAAGCCTTTCCCTATGGTCAGGCATTCAATGCAAAGCCCTCTCCAGTCAGTAGTCTTTATTCCAAGCTGCTTTGACACACTCAGGGCTTGGACCACATGCTTTGGTGGCCAATTACCAGCTGCCGTGTATGGGATCACATGCCTTGCACAGAAATTACCATATGACACATCCTGGGCTTGATTAGGAACAAATCAATATTCATCAGGCTAACTGGGTTGTTATCTTTCCACTGCTCCACTAATATAACAATCTGAATGGCCTGTGTGTCTCTCTGATGTAGGCAGGCACCACAGTCAGTTTCAAATATGCATATTGGAGAAGTATCCTTCACCTTTAGGTCTTGCAAGAGGACTAAGATGAATTTAGCCAGAGTGCCCCCACCTGCACAATCCTGTTCATGCAGGGAGGGGTAGCGATGGAGTCTGCTTGTCAAAATCCCTGCATCTCTGCAAGAACAGCAAGAATCGACCCATCTCACCTAAATCCCATTTCTTATTTAATATTTGTTTAAGTTGAGCAGAACCTAAAGGGAATATAGGAACTGCTAACTCATACCCATGAAAAATATCTTTAGGAGAGTGAAACACTAGCTGAGAGCTGATATAATATCGACATCTCCCTTTCTTTTTAGCCAAGGTGCTTCTTTGCTAGCAAAAGTTGATTTACATGAGTGTTGACTTACGTGAAAGGAGGGCACATGGCTATTCTTGTCCTTCAAGAAAGGGTCTGTTGCAATGTAGCAGGAAGCAAGGCCACTTCACTTTTGAAGCTGACCAGTGTCGGCCCCGGGGCAGGGACCTTCTGCAGAACTGCTGATGCAGAGGTCACCAAAAATATTAATTACAATTCTGGATGGTAAGAAATTCTACATGACACAAGTTCAACCAGCACAAAATTGTGTCTGCTTGCTTCTTACATCCAGGAGAAAGGAACACTGGCTCTTTCTGAGGTTTTCAGAAACAAGTTGCCTGATACCTGTGGAAGCAGAATAAAGCTATGTCTGTTTTCACTGTTGATATTATCATAAATAATACTCTGAGCCTGA
>NW_010324896.1:0-8011 GCF_000700745.2 Antrostomus carolinensis | reverse complement strand
CAGGAATCAGGATCAGCTGCAAAGGACAATGTGTTCTTTTTTTGACATGTACCTGTGCGAGATTGTTACTGTGTCTGGAAAGAGATGCTTGGGAACTGCTTCTTCTTTCCATGGAAACTTCTGATAGAAATAATAAAAGCTTTTAGCTTTGCTAAATATTTTCCCAAAGCCTCCAAAGTCTTACAAAAATCCCTAAAAATGCCAAATTGAACATCCTGGGATTTAAAAAAGAAAAGGTCACTGAAATTGGAGTCTTCAGGGGGAGAAATTTCTCTTTCCATTGAAATAGTTGGATATCTGCCTTGAAGGAAAATTTCTATCTCAGCTGCTAAGTTTGTTCTCTGGGAGTGGATCAGCAGGAGCTTCCATCAGGTCAGAGACCACAAAGATTTCCATTCGAGAAGGAGATAGTTGCTCCTGCTGCTGCTGACCCCTGAGCTTCCTCTGCATAAGTCGTCCTCTGTAAAGTCAATTGACCTTGTAGGAGGACCTGGAGGGCTCTTGTGCAGGTGAGGAGGGATGGTAAAAGCAGCTGGCATGAAACCTCAGTCTTTCATAGTTTTCTCACACAGTCTCTCTCATATTTATTGTTCTCTGCTGTTATAACCAAGATACATCATGATGCACAAGCACCAGCTTGGACCACTCATTGATCTCACTGTTCAGCTCGTTTAGGATACCCGCAGTTGACTCTACCTGTTGGTCTCCAGGACCTGCTGTCTCCATCCTCTGCCTGTAGTGGGAAGGCTGCAGGGGGGATTTTTTCATACGCTTGTGCAATCTTGCCTGCAGCTTAGCCCCCCAGACCAGAGCTAATTATGTAAAAGTGGTAACTGGGAGAGAGCTACAGCTGTTTTCTTAAGCTCTCAGAGAAGGAGATCTACCCAATTGGAACATTTTTCACTAACTACTGCATCTCCCCTGATTATAGAAATTGAGTGGGTGGCAAGAGACATCATCTACAGGCAGGAGAGTTGAGAAATCTGAGGAAAGATGGAGAAATAATAATCCAAGTAGCCTGAGAAGCTCCAAACATGGTATCTGCCTATCCCCCTCATAAGCATGTTGCCGATGCAGGGCCAGTGCCAGGCTTGCCCACACATAACAAGAGAGAGCCAGGGGAGAAATCATAGCCTCACTGAAGTACAAAGGATCTTGAACATGAAATTCAGTGGGGTCAGGATTTTAACCAGAGTCTAAAATGTGTCTCAGCAGTATAACGTGCAGTGCTGCTGAATTAACATATGGCATATTCACTAGGCATGTCTTCACTGCAGAGGTCAGGTCTTATGGGGAGAAACGTGGTAGATTTTGCTGATGGAGCTTTTTGAGGAAAGAGTCTTTGGTTTCACAGCTGGGGAAGAGAAGTGAGAATAATTCACAGATGCTGTTTTGGGGAGATGACTTCTGGTCTTGATCACTTTTATTTGGTATTGTTGTTTATGGTTTTGTTAGAGTGTTCGAGCACAATTACACAGGGAGAAAATTCCTCTGGACATTCACAAGTAGTGAATTTTTACCTGAACAATGTTTAACATCTTTGTTCATGTCTAGGAAGAAAATAGTGAGTCAGTGCAGGAGAAGCTTGCATAAGGCACGGAAGCTCCAAGGAGCAATAAGTAGCAGAGAGGATGGAGAAATGCTGCACATCCCATTGAATTGCCAGGAAGGCTAGTCATAACCTAATACCACTAAATGCAAGCTCTTAAGGTTTTATATAGACTGAAGTTCACTAAAATGTAGGGAGAGTAAAGACATGGGAGGAATAAACACAATGTAATGGTAGCCTTTTGTTATGTCCATGTGGAGATGTTAGACATTACAATGAGATAAGGTATAGACACTAATTTTTAGGCACTCTAAATTAGAACTTCTTGGAGCAGATTCTCAGAGATCCCTTCAGAAAAGAAGAAATTCTTTATCTAATCCTGAGTATTGAAATGATATTGTTCCAGATGCAGGCATCAGAGTGACTCTGTAATGATGATCATTATAAACTTGTTTACGTACAGCTTTGTGGGAGTGAGAAAACCACAGGTGAAAATCCTACTTAATAAAGTCTTACTTTAAAAGAGCATGAAGAAGTAATGACATAAAAATGAGACATCTTGCTAAGAGAAAGTAAAAGGAGCAGCAGAAAGGGTAAAGTATTTTAGGGTGACATAAACCTATTTAGAGACACAGTATCAGAAGTGTGTAGTAAGGGTATCTCATCCACTTAAAAAGACATAAACAGTCCCAAAATATGGAGCACAAGTTAAACAACAGGGTAAAGGGAACTATTAAACAGGAATCATTTTAAAAGAATAAGTCATTTCAAAGAAGATGAAAACAGAGAACAGCTCTTGTGACTTAAATATGAAACTGTTAATATTGTAAGTTGAACAAGCTTTAGAGAAACTACCCGCTGAAGAACTAAAACTTGAGATAAAAGATATTTTCCAAATACATTATAAGGAGGCCTACCAGAAAATTGTTAAATGATAGGGGCTTAAAAGGAGATATCCAGGAAGGATTCCAGAAGAGAGGAAAGGTTATTTCTTTGCTTTGGTGCTTGTTAGGAGAGCTTAGGGAAGTCTTTTTTTCACAGGGGGTGAGTCTGACCAACTGTCAGAACTTAAGGAGGAGGCTTTTAAAGAAATGCTAAAATGAACAGTAGGAAATGAGCAGGAACAGATGGCATTCACCCAAGAGGTTTAAAGGAATTCAGATATGAAATTGCTGAACTACTCATTGTGTTGTGCAAAATATCGCTTAAATCAATCCCAATATTATAGCAATGAAAGACAACAAATGAGGAACCAGCTTTTAAAGGAAACTTGGAAGCATCTGGAGAAACACAGGCTTGATCACAAACTTGTAAAACTGGTGAAAAGAATAATTAAAAAGAAATAAAGTGAAGTCTTGCTTCAAAAACGTGAGAGATCTTTGAAAGAGTCAATAGGTACATAGGTGCCAAATCCAGCTGATAACATTTGTCTTTCAAAAAAACCTTTTGTATGGTCCCTTCACTAACAACTCTTAAGGAAACTAAGCTGTTCTGATGGAGGTGAGATGCCTCTTGTGAACTACTAGTGAGTGGTTGAGACAGATGATGAGCTTTCATGATGAAGGGGAATTGCCAGTAGAATTTCCCAAGGATCTGGGCTTGACCCTGTGCTTCTTTTTTTTCTCGCAAGGGAGCTTTTAACTTTTTCATAAGGGCTTGTTATCAAATTCCTCAGATTTGCTGTGGATTGACAGTAACAAACAAGCCTTTAGGACAGTCAAAGCTAAAGCTCCTTGTGAAAAGCTGAGGGAAGATCTCACCATTGTGAATGATTAGGTGATAAAATGCCAGAATAAGTTCATGGTTAATAAAGGCTGAGTCATAAATGTAGATGAAAACAGCCCTGACTATACACACATAATCACAGGGTGTGAATGAAATAGATCTGGATAGTGGGGAAAGCGCCATGAAAACGTCTGCCTGGTGCTCAGCAGTGCCAAGGCCAGCAAAAATGCTCTCATATTTATTAGGAAAGGGACAACTAATGCAACAGAGAACTGTGTAATGCCATCATCTAACTCCTTGGCACATGCAAAGCTCGTGTGTTGTGTGGCTGTGCTCCCCTTGCCTCAGAGAAGATGGAGCAGAAATGGGAGAGGCTCAGAAAGGGGCGAGAGGTGTGACACCGCCTCTGCATGGGGGAGCATGAGGGGGGAACAAGGGCTGGCTTGTATCATCATCTGTGCATTTGGCTGCTGTCTGATGGATCAAAAAGGCATATAGACAAGTTCCTGCTGGAGATTTTTTGCTGGGCATTAGGTAGGAAGGTGTATATGTAATTTTAGTTCAAGAGGTTTTTAGTCTGTGGGGAGCAAAGCTGATCAGACAAGATGATCATAACAGATTCTCCTGGTCATCTGCCTAGACATTAACAACCACACATATTAATAATTTGTGAAGCTCTGTCCATCGTCACTGTCACTAAATTTATATCATTGGAAATGTGAGTGATGTTGATTCGTTTTCCTTTTACATGAGGTCACATTAATGTTGTTAACCCCTTTAGGCTTTCCTGAAGCAAGGCTCACTGTCATAGCAGCAGTATCACCTGTTGGGACTTGCCTTCATTTTCACCCCCAAAGATGTGATCTGCAGACAGTCCTATCTGCACCCTATGTGCTGGAGACTCAGTGAATACTCCTATAGTAGAAGTTGATGCTGTTAAAGTTTTTCTGCAAGGAAGTCATTTTAGGGCACAGCAAGACAGGAAAGAAGTCATCCAAACACCATTCCTTTTATGAAGGAAAATATCTAGAAGCTGGATAAACAATTCATATTGTTCCTCATTAGTTCATACTAATCAGTAGAGTGTCTCAAATAAGCATTTAATTAAGAATTAATGTTGGTGGCTGTTATAAAATGAAATATTAATTGGAAAAGGAAAGTTTCAGGTTTGTTTAGGTAAAAGAAATCTGCCCGCCTCATGCTTAACTTGATTACACAAGTGCTTTCCAATTCCTGAATTCTTTAGTGTATACAAGTCGTAGGGGCCTGACATTTAACAAGGGAACACTGGCAAATTAATTCCATTCAGTGCTAAAAATGCATCTTGACATTTGGTAGTCAGTATGTTAACCAGTGCCTCCTCATCAGAATTGCATGTTTTGCTATGTGCTAATTAACTGCCCTGTTATCTCATTTCAAAAGAATTAAGAAACAATTGGGATTTAATGTATTACTAATAAGTGGACCGATATCAGCTGCCAGGCGTGGGCTTGGTTCCAAGCAGAGGGCAGGACTGTCTGTCCTTCTCACTGGGCAGAGAGAGTCTCTGCTGCTTGGGGACTTGAGGTATCTCTGCTGTCAGTGGGGGCACTTACTCTGGCTTCTCCCCCCTGATTATGACCCAAAGTCTCACAGGTACTTCAGCATGAGGAGCAGAATGGGGTTTATCAAGTTAGATGGATCAGTGGATGGACATCCTTCTGATGCTCCAGGCACCTTGAGCTGGTGAAGTTGAGCTGTACTCTATGATGAACACAATTATCTACAAGCTAGAAGTTTCAGAGACAGAAACTTTTATACATTGGTGCCTATTGAGTTTGCCAAATGCTTTCAGCCAAGAAGGTAGTAAAAGAGAAATTTTTTTAACATGTCAAAACACCTCATTTTCACATTTTCTGGAAGGAAATGTTTTGGTTTGGAAATGAGAAAATGCTTCATTTTGATATTTCCCATGTGACAGTGTTCAGACTTCTTTCTTTCTAAATGCCAGTTTCTTTGTTGTTGAAAATTGACCAGAATTTTCTCTGTGAGCGAACCCTTTTATTTTAAAGACCCTGAATAGAAAAGACAAAAGATTCTCTTTCTTTTTTTTTTTTCTGTAATGAAAGTATTTGCATAAGCCCAGAACATTTCAGTTTTTCCTTTGCCAGTAGCCCCTGAATTCTCCTATTTTGCATCGTCAGAAACACTTTCCCTCCCCTGCTCCTCCTCTCCATTAGCACTTGCCCAATGTCGTCTCAGCATCAGGACACAGGGGAAACAATCCTTATGCCCCAAGATCTGCAGGGAAAGTGGTTTCTTAGGACCATTTATAGTAAGTGCGTTTGAAGGAGAGTGACACCAGAGATTTCAGACTCTCCAGCCTTTGAGCTGGTGAGCTAATGGCTCTGTGCAGGAGGCAAATTGCAAAGCCTTTGCTGTGAGCTATGTGTATTGTACTGAGGAGTCGCTGCAGGCAGCCAGGGGGAGAGAGTGTTAATCACTGGCAAAAAATAGAGCTGTAAAGCCTTCTAACAGCCTTTCAATTCTTATCCCTTTTCTCCTCTAATGTAAGTCCTCAATCCTTACAGTTCCATCTCCCCTGGCTCTATCCTGACCTTCCAGATGTCACTTTCTCTGGTCATTTCTTGTTTGTCTCTGAGTTTCTTGGTTTTACAGAAATAGTAGTCCAACTTGTCCCTTTTAGGGGTGAATGTGGGGGTACACTTCTTTCTGTTGACAGACAAGCTGCAAGAACCAGCATTTTCCCTTTGACTCATCAGCCTTATGGCCACCTGACCACTCCTATACTGGCTTGATCTGATAATTGAACAGAGCTGGTGTTGGGTCCATGAAGGACTAGGACACTCTCACAACAGTTGCCTGCAACAAAGAGTAACAACTCCAAGAAGCAGTGGGTAGTGCTGCATATGCTCCCGAAATACTTTTCCCCATAGGTTCTCAGGTAAGATCTAATGACCTGCAGTACCTCTATAGACCAGATAAACAGCCAAATGCCTCAAGAAAATGGGCCAAACCTCAGAATGTTTGGGGCACAATGCAGCAAACAGAACTGGAAGTCATGTCAGTGCCCTGCTGAGCCAAATCTGGAGCATCCCACTCAACTAATTCTAACGTGTGCTGATATCACACAGAATGGCTCACTCAGAAGGCTCTGCTCAGTTGGAATGGACTTGAGCATCTCCATCTGACCAAGACTTCTGGTGCTTATTTCCTCTACTGACTGCATTATTTGTGTGTATGTTACCACCAGATGCCATGAGCTGAATTATGAGTTCACAGTATGTCAGCACCTACCAACTCTCCTGGCTGGATGTGTAAGCCAAGGATGTATCACGTGTCCAAAATTCAGTAGATTGCTACCCAAAGTAGAAGAACAGTAGGTGAGTGCTAAAAAATGGTAGTTTATCACCCAAAGGGAAGAGTTGGCAGGAAGATTCCAACTACTGTATCCCAACCACCTACACAAACACACTTAGCTTGTCAAAAACACATTGGTTTCACTGAAAGAGCATCACATTATCCATGGGTCGGTGCAGGGCAGCTTTGCACATTGGAGTTGAAAGCACAGTGCTGCTAAATCTTTGCAAGTTCATAACTTATCTCACCTGAACTGATTTGTCCTTGTGCAAATATTCTTAGATTTACCATCTTTTGGCTTCTGATTTTGTATCTTTTCCAGCTCTTCTGCCTATCCTTTCTTCAAACTTTGAGTGACGTGTGAGTCCTAAGCTGTCACTTAGGACACTTATGCATGAATCCAACTCAACTGTGAATGCCTCATACTTCAGCCAGAGTACCTACTCTCCCATTCCTCCTGGTATACCAGAGCTGTTCCCACTGCTGACTGCTTCCTGGCTATGACATGGCTGAACGAAACGGAAAAGTTTCTAATGTGCTTGCTTTGAAGAGTTGAAAGCAGTGGAAGTGCTGCCTGCGAAGCTGTGAGCTTGGTGGTTGTTCACTGCACCTCCTGGCTTGCATGCACTCAGGGAATTATGGCACACTCTCTCCGTTCATCAGAAAGCACAGGGTGGCCCATGAGACAAGGATTAAGTGCATTCCAGTGCTCATAATTTGATTTCTTGTTGGCTGTCTCCTGCAGTGAGACAGCACCTTGCTTCTGTACAGAGTCCAGCTGCAGTCTAGTGCGGCTTGGCTGACTGGCGAGGATTTGCAGGACTGAGCAGCAGGCAATCAGGTGCACTCTCTCCGTTCATCAGAAAGCACAGGGTGGCCCATGAGACAAGGATTAAGTGCATTCCAGTGCTCATAATTTGATTTCTTGTTGGCTGTCTCCTGCAGTGAGACAGCACCTTGCTTCTGTACAGAGTCCAGCTGCAGTCTAGTGCGGCTTGGCTGACTGGCGAGGATTTGCAGGACTGAGCAGCAGGCAATCAGGTGCCGTTTATCCATGGACAGCCTTGCACTGTGGTGCTCTCCAGCCTGTGTTCTTATACCAGAGCCACCTGCACATACCCTGCCTGAAAGTCCCTCTGCTTCTGCTGAGGCTGGAGGTAGGGCTGAACCACAGGTTTCCAGCTGAATTTGGCAGTTGATGTCTCTGCCTCCTGTGGGAATGTTTTCCAAAAAGCGGATTCATGCCCGGCGTGCAATTAACCAATCTCACACGCTCAGGAGAAATATTGTGATTATACTGCATAGGGTGCTCAGTGGATTTCCCACAAGTCAAGTGCACCTATAGCAAGCTCCATTACTTCTTTTATACACATTTTA
>NW_010324895.1:0-9940 GCF_000700745.2 Antrostomus carolinensis | reverse complement strand
ACCCATGTTGACTGGGCCTGATCACCTGGTTTGGTGTGTGGTAAAAATGTTACAAAGTGGTACTTATGTTAGCAGAAGAAAAGAAGCCATGATAGCGGAAACTGGAAGGAAGGTGTAAACACTGAACATGGCTGTCCAACCTGACATCCCAGCCCTACCCATTTTCACTTGGCCCATATTATTAAAATACCACTTTCATCTAGTTCACTTGCCTGTGTGTTCGCACTCTCTGTCAATCATATGCACAGAAAGGAACACAAATCCTCTCTCTCTGCAAGGGTCTAGGGAGCCCTTGGGCAGAGTTCTCCACCTTAATTGCCTAAAGCCAGCCCCAGTGCAAGGCTGAGGACTATTTCTGAAACCCCACTGAACCAGCTGGGGGACGAGGTCTGTGTTTTGTGCATGCACATGCCCGTAGGTGCACTGGAATGCGTGATGTAGTGCATCTCCCAACAAGTATAACTGGTGTCAGGTTTGGGTGATGCAAGGGGATGCAGTGTGTTGTATTTCCCACTTATCTCTAGGGAGGCTTCTTACAGAAGTTGTTGAGGTGTGCAAGAAAATTCCTGAGGTGACGGGGGTGGAGATCTTACTGAATAGGGCTGGTATGGTTGGTGTCTTTCATAGTATTAGAAATGCTGTCCTCTTAGGTAAATTTACACTTCTAAAGAAAGCGAAACTAGATTCCCTCATGCTCCCGTTGTATGCTATAGCTTTGGCCTTGCTGACAAAAAATGTTCAAGAAATAAAGTACTCTTAATGCTTTATTTTCATTCCGATTTGAAGGAAAAATCTGAAGTCCTCGAGGGCAAGACTTCCGAGGAGTGACTGAGGTCATTTGGTTGGTTCATCTTGAAGAAGGCTGAAGGGTGACCTCATTGCAGTATACAGCTTTCTCATGGTGGTCAGCGGAGGCGGGGGGGGGGTTGATCTCCTCTCTCTGGTGACCAGCAACAGGACACGAGAAAATGGGATGAAGCTGCATCAAGGGAAGTTCAGATTGAACATTAGGAAAAGGTTCTTCATTGAGAGTGAAGTTGGTCACTGGAACCAGCTTCCTAGGGAAGTGATCGTGGCACTAAGACTGTCAGAATTCAAGGAGCATGGATGATGCCATTAGCCATACGGTTTAGTTTCAGGTAGTCCTGTGAGGAGCAGGGAGATCGACTCAGTGGTCCTTATGAGCCCTTTCCAACTTGAGATATTATGTGATTCTATGATTCTATGAAACATGAAGAGCTTTTCTTCTTTCCTTTGAAGCTGAAAGAAAGACAGTAAAAAAAATCTTGCAAGCTTTCCTACAAAATCTAAAATCTATCTGTTCTTCTTTGTAGTTATAATTTAATTTAACATGCTTTTATGTGTATTTTCAGGGGTGGTTATTAATAAGTATGTCATTAACAGATTCGTGCAGAGCATCACAGGTTCTTGAGAAAGCATTTGAAGTCAATTGACTGTCAATTTTAACAGAAAAGAGAGGCTAAGCTCCATCCCCCAGAGATCCCAGCAGAATCCACAGCTGCAGTAAACAGAATGGGTGACTGAATGTCACTGCCACTGTACACAGCTATAGCTGAATGATCATTTATCTTCAAGTTAAAAAGATTTAACCCTTACAATAGGCTAGTCATCTTTGACAGTCTAAAGAAGCTAAGGAGCAGCACGCTTTCTAATTGAAATATGCCCCCCCTTTTTTTTTTTTTTTGAAGAGTAACATGCCATTGTATTTTTTTTGAGGACCCTGTAACACTTTTCTGAATGTTTAGAAACTAACCCATTTTTAGATAATTTGATAGGTGATAGACAGAAGCACGTTGTGTGCACTGAAAGTTAGAAACCACTACTGTAATAATCAAAAGTGTGTAAGAATAGATAACAAGCAGGGAAAGGGAATTTTCTTGCACTTTCTGCATCTTTACGTAATAATTGGGTACTTGCAAGTCCCTTTCTATCCCTGCACATTAACATTGAGTACTGTTTGAACAAGATTATGGACTGACACTTTTAAGTTAGCAATAACTTGCTGGAAATCATGAAGCTTTATTTGAAACGTTTGGTGAGTGACACAGGGTCAAGGCCAGGGAGTGGAAACCACCAAAAGAAAAAAAAAGGGGGGGGGAGGGCGGGAAAGGGAAAAGTGAGAATTTGGAATGATAATATGAAATATATTATTTGTTGATTGCAGAAGTGTCCTATTTGGTTCCTGTTTCTGTCAAGAATCTAAACTGAAAACTTGACTTGAGTCTTGAAAGCTTCCTCCTTTCACTATGCTCACATTCTCTGTGTGGAAGTTTTAGTTACTATTGTTAGAGAGATATTAATTTCAGGGGCCAAGCTTTACATAATTGCAAATGTTTCTAAGGGCATTTAATTAATGTAAATCAACAGGCATGAAGTTTAAAATAGCTCAAACCCACTGAGCTTTAGTAACTAGGTCTTTTCCCTGGCAAGCGCTTCTAAAAACACCTATGTAGATTTGATAGTTGTACTGGGAGGCCAGAGAGCAGTGTAAATCAAGGGAAGCAAATGTCAGTTGGAAATGGAAATTCCCTTCCCTCTCCTCTTTGGTGCTTGTAACTTCTGTTGCTGAATGGTCTGTGTGAAGAAACATTTTTCTATTTGTTCTGAAAAAGGCCATGCTAAGCCACAATGTTTTTTCTATTTTTCACAGGTTTGTCTGTTATCCAGCACGTAATGTGAAAGCTGTCTAGCCTCCATCTCTTAAAACAGATCTCTTGTAAGTGCATCTTTCGAAGTGTCCCTGGAGGAAAGAATCAACAAGTCTGATCTTAGCTCTTTATCATCTGCTATTTAATTACAGAGATTAGTGCCAAATCCTTGCGTTGGACTTGCTATCAGTGGGGAGAAAGAAGGAAGACATAGAACATGAGCGTGATGTGTTCTTTTTAGTTAATTATAGCCCGTAAAGTAAGCGTCCTCAGTAAGTCAGGAGTGATACCTTTGTTGTCCCTGTCCTCAGGCCCACATAGCTTCTCTACCAGGGAACCAGCAGAGGGGTGGGAGAGGAGCTGTGTGTAATTAGTTCTGGTTCTGCAGTGCTGGTAGTGCGAACTGGAGCAAACATGCGAAGGGCTGATCGTACGGTCTTTGAGGTGGGAATGGGAAATAGGATCCCTCGTTTGTACACAACTTCTAAGTGGGGTGTTAATTTCTAAGCAGGTATTTCTCATATTCAAAGTCTTATAAACTTATGTAGAAATGGTTGTTTTGTATTCCACTTTATCAAATAGGAGGATATGCAGATACTCTGTCCTACTGAACATAGCTAATGTGCCTACCTGAATATCTATGTACACACACATACCCTGGACATGTAAAGTGTCCAGAGTTCATACCTGAGGGCAGTTCTGCATCTGTAATTTAAGAGTCTTACCTTTTGATGGTAAAATAAAACTGTGCTCCATAGAGGTTACTGTAACCTCATACCATCCCAGATATTTAAATTTAATTTCTTTTCTTCATAGCAATGTGTAAATCCTAAAGAACATAAAATGTAGGAATATTTTAAAAATAGTGAAAGACATTTAGAGTGAAAAGTTAGGTCAATACTTTTGGTAATTTGGAGATGGGAGCTTGGCTAAATAATCATTTGTACAGTAAAGTTTGAAAAAAAGGCAAAATATCTTTACCAAGATCTGTAATAAGAAATTGAGTAAGTAGCACTAGCACAACTCAGCACTCTGTGGCAAAATCGAAGATTTTTTTGGAGGAAATAGGAGACACATACGAGTAGTGTTGCAGAAAGCTGCTAAGCTTCTTGCTCTTTCTGCAACTTAAATCTGAGGTTCAGTTTGAGCTGTAATTGGTAATAATGTCAGATCTGTGGTATTTAGAGAATCAGTTGCACTTACATAATGTTAAAGAAGTTATTTTTGTATTTGGGAACAATACCATACTGCTATATGTGCTCTGGACAGACTTTCTGAAATGTCTTGCTTTTTTTCTTTTTTTGTCTTTGCTTTTCGGAACGTTTATGCTGAATCTCTGCTAGTTTGATTTTCAAGTACTGGCTGTCATGTTACTGGTATCATTTAGCCATGACAGATGAAGGAAATGCTTAGACAGGATGATATCTGTCTTCTGTGTTCTGCTATTTGCAAAGTATTTAGACTTCCAAATCTAATTGCATTTTTTTCTGAGCAGTTATATATTTATTAAGAGATTTTTGTAATTTAAATATTTTCTATTATATTCCCTGAATGTTGTTTTTTATACTGAAGTGTTCCTGAAAAGAGAATTCCATTTATGAGGAGCAGTTAGTTGTAGATTTCATTTAACTGTATGTATTGGGTCTGGCTGGGCTGGAGTTGATTTTCCCCGTGGCAGCCCTCAAGGTGCTGTGTTTTGTACTGGTGGTTCGAGGGGTGTTGATAACACCCCAGTGTTTTGGTTACTGGTGAGCAGTGCTAGCACAGCACCAAGGCTGTCTCTCCAACATTTACCCCCCCAGTAGGCTGGAGGTGGGGAAGGTCTTGGGAGAGGACACAACCAGGACAGCTGACCCAAACGGACCAAAGGGATATTCCATACCATATGACGTATGGTCAGAAATAAAAGCCAAAAGAACAGAGGGGAAAGGAGGGGGCATTCGTTACTTCCGTTTGTCCTCCAGGAACTGCAACGCGTACGAAAACCCGGCTTCCCGGGAAGCGGCCAAACATCGCCTGCTGGTGGGAAGTGAGAATAAATATTTTGTTCTTTTGCTTCTGGGCGTGCAGCTTTGCTTTGCTTCTGTTAAACTGCCTTTGTCTCAACCCATGAGTTTGTTTTTTTGTGTTCCATCTTATTTTCTCCCCTCCCCATCTTACTGAGGAGGGGGGTGATAGAGTGGGCTTTGGTGGGCATCTGGCATCCAGCCAGGGTTAACCCACCACACTGTATTACAAACTTTCCCCATGTCATGCATTTTAAATGGCATTTTGAGTTTCCTCTTACTGTTAAGCACAGCTATCACTTTGTATCACATTAATTGATTTCATAGGCTAAATGTCAGCAGAGTAGAAAGTTCAGTTTTTCTTGCTACTTTTAACTGAAGCATGTTGCACAACCAGAATGGTTCACGATATACCCTTCATAACAAAACAGGTGTTTTATGTCATGCTTATGTTCAAACATGTATATATGTTGCTATCTATATATCGTATATATTGTTTGTAAATAAAAAAATAAATGCAAATTAAACTTTCTATTTTGATGCTAATTGTGACACTAACTACCATAATTATATAGTCTGCTTCCCCAGATTGATGGAAATTGTTATAATGTATTTGTAAGGCTGGTTTAAAATCACAGGAATGCAATATTCGTATGACTTCAGCAAGTGGACATGGATCTCCCCTGATAGCCATAACAATCTATTTTTATAAGTAGACCTTGTTCTCAAAATTTGCTTCTCATAGATGACTTAAATCACAAAGCCTCTGTGGACTGATCCTTGTATAAATTTAAATAGCTTACTAATCTGTTTTTGTAGTCATGTAGTAGAATATTTCAAATATCTTTTAAGTCAGTATGTTCTTTTAAGACCTGCTGTGCTTTTTTATTCAGGAGTGGCAAGTATATGTTGCTATTTATATGTATGAACTCCATCTAGAGCCAGACATTAAATATTCAAATAGACTGTTTATAAATATGTTGCCCTCATACCTTATCCTCTTTGACTGATCCTGAGAAAAAATATTGTTCCACTTAGCTAGTAAAAGAAAGGAAACAACTATGCCATGTTTATATTTAACAGATTTCCCTCATTCCGTTAATGCTAAACAGCTATCCTTTCAACAGCAATACAAGGCCAGCACATGCTTCTCATATAAGGGAAAGAAAGCTACACAGTTATTCCTCTTGTTCTTGTAGTGCAACATGCTTGCATTACAGAGAATGCTGTGTAATGGTCCTCTGATCTGCCAAGATTTGCACAATTAACTAAGCAGGAATAGTAAGCTGAATAAATGTCAGATTGAGAACAGAGAGTGTCCTTACGCTGCAAAGCCATGAAATTATCACCAGTTTCTAATGTTACCACTGTTCCTGTTCTGACAAGTGCTTAACTGGATGCTTGTCAGTATTTCCAAACGTGATGAATCCCTTTTTTTGACACCATAAGTACCTTGCAAATACAGAGGAAATTTTAATTTTTGTGTTGCAGCATTCTCATAGCTGGAAACACAGAAATTGTCTCACTGGCAGGTGCTAAATGTCCATGTGATGGAGTATGTTGTGTTGCTATTTACTGAGGTAGAGTTTAATTACAACCAATTCTAAATTCTAAATGCCCTACCAGTGTTCTCAGACTTTACCGGTAGAAAAGTGTGGGTCTGGCTGCTGTGATCAGTCTGTGCATCAGGTATTTGGGCTTGCATAGGTGCGTGTTATGTACTGAGGTTTGGGATTTTTTTGCTGTTGGTTGGGTGGGGTTTTCCCCCACCCCCAGAGACTGGAGGACTAATCTCCGTGCAAGAGGTGACCTGGGAGGGATGTTGTGCTCTCAGACTTTTCTACCTTCAGAATCACTTTAAGCAAATAGAGCACCATGATTTGCTGGAAGTAACGTATTAGCCCGAGAGGAAGCAGGCTGTTCTTTCCTAGCTTACGTATCTCTCCTTACCTTTGGACCCTTTGTTTGTAACTACAGCAGACACAGAAATCAATGGATACTGCTTTTCCTAACAGTATATTCTGCGATCGGAGACCAAGAGCTTCACTGTTAAGGAAAATCAAGCAAATCCGTGTGTGGGGGAGGATGCAGTTATCAGTGTTGTCCGTAAATTAAAAACGCACCATAGTGTGTTAAAAAGAAAATATTTAAAATACAAATATATAAAAATAAAATATATAAAATATAAAAACTGTCAGCTGAAAGTTGAAGTTGAAATATTAATGTAATTTATTTTGTTTGTCATTACCATATTTTTTTTCTAAAATATTTGTTGACTTTTAAATTAGCTAGGGCAGCAGATTTGCCAGGGATGATGAATTGCTCGTTTTGGTGTTAAATGAGAGGATTCAGTGAAACTATCATTGAAGGGGATGTCTTACTTACTCAGTCATTAGTGTCTCTTCATATATTAATTTATCAATTGATATCTATTGTTTCCTCTTTCCTAATAAAATTTTAAATGACACATTGTGAAAACCTTAATCAAAATGGATTAAATTGAGCCAAACTGTAAAGAAAGAAAAATCTTTTCTAGGTGCATTCCTTGTTCTCATATTCTGTTAATGCTTACCAGGTTTTTAAACAGAAATGTGTTGAAAAGAAATTGTTTTACAGCTTTATGATAAAAACTTTAGTTTTCTTTGTAATTACACTTTAAATGATTTTTGCTATTATCTTCCATACTTTTAGAGCAGTAGTTGATATGCTCACGAAGACCATCTTTAATACTATATGCTGTTTCTATGGTTTTTCTCTATATAGCATCTTTTATGAGATGGGGTTGAACTACTGTGCCAGATGAAGTCTGTCTGTGCAATCAATAGGTTATTTACCATTACAGAAGCTCTCACCTCTGTTCCAGGTGGAGTGGTTTTGGTAGCTGCAGTGACAATCTAGCTATAGCTCTGTATGAGAAAGATGTGTTTATTGTATTGTGATTCTTGACAGGTCTTGGCTGTGATGGAACATTACTGTGATGACCAGAGAATTAACCTAATTAGTCCCTTTTTTTTTCTGTACCTGTTGTCCCAGTGCGTTAAATTAAAAACACGGCTCAGGTACACGTATGTTCTATGACAAGACACAATAATGTGAAATAGAGCCGTGGTTCAGAGGGCAATAATAATAATCGCCATAAATATTGTTTGCTGTATCATCATCTGTATGTCAGTTCAAGGTGTCATTGGCACTATACAAGAGTAATAAGATGGGATTCTTACCAAAATATATAATCTCTAGATTCTTCCTGTTTCAGGGAATATTTGTAATGGGCACTGTGGTGCTCTGTGGGACTTCAACTATTTCAGTGCTGAATTCTGAAGTGCAAGAAGGAATGGGAAATGCAGATTTGAGCATATTCCCTCTTAAAGATCTCTCTCAGCTTGCCCCAGGCATAGGAGGTAATAACAATTCCACCTCCTGATAACTTTTTACTTTCTCTGGAGGATATTTTTCAAAATGATTGTTATTTCTTCCAGTTCTTTTACCATTTTTACATCATCATTGTTGCTGGACAAATGCAAGGATTAGATTCGTAGAAAGACAGAAGAAATAAGTCCCTGCTCAAACTTTTTCCCCCTGAAAAATCTTATATCCTTAGCAGTATTTTAAATGTTTTCCCTGAAATCTAAACAGTCTGTTTCAGTTTACTAGCTTTTTCTCATTGAATGTTTGAAGAGGATATTTTTCAATAAATTAGAACTAGTTTTGCATTTCTTCATATTTGTGGATTTTTTGTTTACAGGAGTGTATTATACCTTTTCTAACTCATTAGAAGGAAAACTAACATGAGCACAGCAAAAATGAATGTGTTAAATTGCTACTGTATATTGCCTTTCAGCACACTTTAATTAAAGTGGCGTTTGTTTGTCCTATAATATCACCATTCCATAATCAATGTACTGAGCAAGCACCATGGTGACAAGATAAGTTGCTTTGTTTTGTTCCATATGTCTGTGTTCCAAATTTTCCATAGTTTTAATTGGTTCCCTGCAGAATAACATTTACAAGCATATGGTATGGAAAATGCTGACGGCATTTGTTATCATATATTTTAGTACATTGGTGGCACTAGATCACTAAGCCTTTAAATGTGATTATGGGGTTATTTAATGCAATCAATAGTGTGCTTAAAACACAGCAAAAAATCTGCAATGAGCCAAATAGTGTCAAGGAAATATGTTTGGATGCCTTCTTAATGCTTCAAGGTTAGATGGGGAAGTCTGATTAAGGAAAGGTTTTTGAGTAATGCTTATGCTGAAACATGCTTTGTCACCTGAGAGCTATTTGCAAAGGTCTGTGGAGGCTGCTTGCCATCACAGTAAGAGGAATGTGTGTGGGAATGTGGAATGCAGCAAAGGCAAAATACATGATGTGTTGAAGATTATTGACTTCTGAAGAAAAGCACTGGCATTAGCTGATGAAATGGAATGCAGGATCAGCCCTTACATCTCATCTGTCTGACTTTGGAAACATCAGCACTGTGTTTTTGCACTGACTCTGCTCTGGCAGAAGGTGACCAATCTAAAAGAGAACATGATTGACTGAGGAGACCGCAGTCATCTCAGCATGTGTGAAGGTTTGACTTCCACAGTATTGACAGAGGTGTTGGGTTATGCCTTTTTGATTGTGCTGGGTGGGAGAGTGTGTCATGGTGGAGAACAGCTGAACTAGATTTCTTGCTGCAAGGTGGTTTCAGACTTCTCTGAGAAGTGCTCAGTGGGTCATTGGATTAATGATCTCTTTAGATTTCATGAGCAGACTGGAAACTCAGACACAGCCCAGACAATCAGAGAAAGAGGATCACTCTATACATGGAGGTTTCTGATGTGTGAATTATATCTTTTGCATATGGATTCAAGAGTTACCCTATCCCTTCTGTCCCTAGACTGAACCCAGTCTAACTTACTAAATAACTTGCTTCCAAATTTCTACTGTTTTAATGTCATCCGTGTAAAAAAGAGTATTAGACATTAAAGCAGCAGAAATTCTATTAGTGACTATGAATTTTAAAAGTAATATGAGAATGTGATTATGCATTTTCTCTTGCTCGTATACAATACATATATGGTTCTGATATTTGTATTATGGTGAGGGCAATTCAGGGATCCAAACAGTAAAGATGTAACCAACTACTGTATGAGGAAAAAGGCAGTGGCTTCACATAATGGAGCATATGTTTCTATTCTCATAACATCCCAGATCAAAAAATAGATTGTTTTTGTAAAATTGTTTTTGTGCTGCCATCCAGTGAGACCTGGACAG
>NW_010324894.1:676-914 GCF_000700745.2 Antrostomus carolinensis | reverse complement strand
CCAACCACCACGATTCTGTGATTCTGTGAAAACCCAACGTGTGCATTAACTTAGAACCACAGGCTTTAGGAGCAGCTCATTGATTCAGCTGCAGTTCCCAAATCTCCTCTGCCCTTCAGCAGTCATGAGGAGAAGGAAGGAAGAATGAAGTTGAGAGGAAGAGGAAGCTTTTGAGTTGTCCCCTCTTGCTGAGAGCCTGGCACATGGGATCCTGCTGCTCCTCATTGCTCTTCGCACC
>NW_010324894.1:0-655 GCF_000700745.2 Antrostomus carolinensis | reverse complement strand
TACAGCCTAAACCCGAAGTGCCACAGCCCAGCAGCTCACTCTGAGGAGCAGGACAACAGCAGCCAGCCCCTCTCTCCTGCCAGGAGTGTCCTTCCACCCCAGAGCAAACTGTGAGTAAGTACCTGGGACTTCCACCTCTCCCCACACTGCCCTGGAGATCACCACAGCAATCCCATGGGATTTTGGCTCCGTACTTCCCACCCTGTGCTCTCCATCCACTCCAGACCCCACTCTGCAGCAGCTCCACGGGTGGTTTTGGGTGTTGGATGTGTCCTGGCTGTGCAGGAAGGGTCTCCCCACCAACCAACAGCCCCCTCAGCTGCCCCTTCCCTCCCAACTGCGGTTGCTGTGCCCTCGCCTCCCAGTTTGGGATCCCAGTTTGGGCTCAATTGCCCCGTCTAATGAAGACCCCTCTGTGGGGAGGGATCCCTGGGGCAGTGGTGGTGCTGGGATGAGAGCAGAAGCTTTCCCACCTTTCCCTCTTCAGGCTCAGGTGTAGGAAAAAGCTGCCACAAGACTCTGGGAGGTTGCTCCTCATAAACAAAGCCCTGGGGGTTCTCTGCTTGTGCTGGGACATCCAGGTCAGCATGGTCTGGTGGTGCAGAGGGAAGATAAAGTGATAAATAGCAGCTCCCTGGAGCAAGTGGATCCCACC
>NW_010324893.1:0-606 GCF_000700745.2 Antrostomus carolinensis | reverse complement strand
CCACCAGTAGACCCACCACCACCAGACCAGTAGACCCACCACCACCAGCATCTCCTCACCCATCCTCCTCTTGATGTCCACCCTCGTCTCCACCCCATGACCCCAAACCACGCAGGAGAAGTTGACCGTCTCCTTCCACTCCTTCAAGTTGACCTTCAACCAACTCCAAGTCCCTTTAGATCCATCAGAAGATGTCTTGACCTTCTCAACATCTACAGCTTGACCATCCATGGTCCATCTCATGGTGACGTTGGTCATGGTGGTTCTACAAGTCAAGTTGGTCACCTGCTGGACGAGGAGTTGATGGAAAGATGGAAGTTCTAAAGAAGGTGGTGGAGATGTTGGACAACCTGGACCTGATGATGGAGAAGAAGAAGAAGAAGAAGAAGGTTGAGGAGATGATGGTTCTTCTGAGTTGGAGATGGGTGGGGAGGAGGTGTGGAGCTCACTGTGGTGGGATGAAGACTTCTCCTGAGGGTTGGGGGTGGTGGTCACCTGAGAAGAACCTGGAAAATGGAGGTGGTGGAACATCAGGAGATGTTTCAGCAGGTGGTTGATGGACTTCTCATGGAGATCCTCAAGCTATTGGAGATACCAACCCATGGA
>NW_010324892.1:0-3645 GCF_000700745.2 Antrostomus carolinensis | reverse complement strand
TTGTTAAACACAGCCCTGCAGTCTATACTGAGGCTTTAAAGGTTTGTGTGAAAATGAACATTTTAAATCTCAGAAGGTTTTAGTATTTAGGATGGTTCTTTCTCTTCCAGCACTGAAAGACAGAAGCTTTCATCTGAAATATGTGTTGCTCATTCAATTCTGTGTATGTAAAAAAACCTAGAAAAAAAGCCAAATTCTCCATCCATGTCACATTTTCTCTGTAAAAATAATATTGAGGGCTACATCTTGCCTTTTTCAGCTAGAAATCTCGATGTATATTATGAAAGAGATAAGGACCGAGGAAAACACATGCTTCACCTAGAAAAGAAGCTGCTATTACCACTTCAAGGGATGCAGAAATGTGATCCATACAGACCAGTGCTAATATACCATCTATCTATACGTGTCACCCGCTAAATCTATGCTGGCACAGATTTCACCTCTGTTTTGTTGTGAGTGAATGCAGTACTAAACGGAAGGTAACTCTTCATGATATCTTCTAGTCTGTCCTAATCCTAATGCTAATCCTAATCCTGATCCTAATCCTTTGTAGCATACAGTAGCTTTCTAACTCTAATCACAAGGTTTTGGAACAGGCACATTTCTCAGGATTTTCTTCTGCTTGATCACACCAACATTTCCCCATGTAAACAAAGCACACAGTGGGTGATGATTATGATAGCTGATTAAAATAAGTAAACAGATTGGAGGACATTAAAGTTTTATGCATCCCTGCCATCTGCTTTCGCCTCACACTGTACATATTACTGTACATATTGTATGCAATTGATTTTGTTTCCACTTCAGTAGCAACAGGCACTGTGGCACACCGTCAGTGGCTTCAATAATTCACACAAATGACTGCCATGAATGCTCTAGATAGCTGCATGTCTGATACTCTGTTTGTTTCTCATACGATTCTGGCATTAAACTCATCACAATTCATTGGAATAAAGGTATGGAAAGGAAAATGGGAGCAGAATTGTGGTCACCTTTCCCAACACTGAGAACAACTCATTTATATTCAAACTAGACCCACGCATGTAAGGACTTACTCCATTTACTGGTGTAAAGTTATTAACAGGGGAATTGGAGACATAAAATATTATTTTTTGCACTTGATTTTGCATTATTTCTAACTCTTTCAAATTACACTTACAACAGAGTAATGCAGAATTTCTATACATTTTAAAAACTACAAATGAACACCATACATAAAATAGACAGTGATATTATGTTGAAGAGTACCTTGTACATAAAACCATTATAATGAAAGTGTTACCCTGCCTGAGGAAAGAAGCACTCGTTAGTCTGAATAGAAGTGCAATGGGACCCTTCATTAAGGGGCTGTGTCAGAGAACAAAAAGAAGCCTTCTTCTCTGATATTCAGATCTCTTTCATAATATCTGGGAATGCTGCATTTCATTCAATCAAAAAAAAAAAAAAATAAAATCCAAGCATATAAACTGCAAAGGCAAGGAAATTATTAATATGGCCAATTTGCAGGTAGACTAGGTACTAAGATGGTAAAATGGCCAAAAGCTCCAGAATCTCAGTATTTGAAGTGCAAATATAGTCTACAAACCTGATTTTTTTTCACACGGATTTTTCAGCATGTAATTCCAGTGAGTTCAGTGATTCAGTGGAAGGACTTTGTAAATCAGAGAGAGGAAGGATAGTAATTTATTTAGGCAATTGGCTTCCTCTGAAATAACATGAGTGTTCTCAGAAGCTGTTCTGCACAAATTAAACCAGTCTAGCCCAATCTTCTCTACCAATACAGTAAAAATAATATTTTATCAGATGGTATTGTGAATACAGGCCAGCTTGTGTTTATAAGGTCCCTGTATGTAATTAATAACAAAAAGAAAATGCATCTGTCAATGTTGACCTTATAATGAGACAGAACCAGGGACTGAGCCCCTGTCACACTAATCAAAGCTCTTTTAGTCTTCTCCTATAATTGGTCCTAGTAGGGTTGGCACATGGAGCACCACTAGTTGTCAAAAATGTAAAGCTACCTTTTCTTTGAAGAGGAACAACCTTCACTGTTGTTTCAAAATATGAAATTCCATGAAATTTATAACATAAATTATAAGATGTGGAAAAGATGGAAATATGTGATATTGCTTTAACAGCAAGAAAGATCAGTCCCAGATCTTGGTTAGGAAGGTCCACAATCTCACTGTTAGTTTTTCGCATGACCGTATAAATGTAACAGGGTGGACACTTTAACCTGCTGGATGAATACCTCACAAATTTGCGAAGGTATATAATTTAAATGCAAACAATGCAATTACTATTCTTTTATGAACTCTGGAATGTTAAGAAATGACTGTCAGTAAATCAATGCTGGTTTTGTTTGTTGTGATATGATTTTTTCCTGTAACATATTTGTAGATTCATAATTGGAATTATCTACCCTACTTGAGAAATTAATCAGGTTAATAATTTTAACAAGGATTTATTAACTAGACATTTATAAGGTCCCATTTGTAATCCACTTGAAAGAAAATTAGCCCAATGTAGTTCATCTTTTATGAGCTATCAGGTCACTTTCATGCATAAATTAAAACTAATATTTTTTTAGACCATTATTCTACAACACTTTCTCAATACAGATTATTTCTACACTTACGAACTATCCATTCAGCTTCAGTTTATGGGTCTCTTCAAGACCTGAAAAGCAGCCATTCCAAAAGATTATTACAAAATTCACAGTCACCTTTTATTTATATATAGCTAAGATTTTGGGTTTTGTAAGGATCTGAACTACACATATGGTCCTGTCCCAAAACTACAAGGTAAAGACCCAAAAGTTTGCTTTAGAATCAAGACGGTGGATCGTAAAAGGTGTGGAACCATTATGAATTCAGATTCTAATAAATTTATTCTTTTTAAGTAATCTTAACATCATGTTGGGACTATCATGAAGAAAATTGCTGTTAGAACGATCAGTTCAATAACTAATATATTGTCATAAATACACTGCAGACATTGGAAAACTTTAATTCTGTTATATACCCAAAAGTGCGAGTCTCTTTACAAAGTTTTTGAACCTTTTACAAAAATGGGCCTGTAAAAACTCTTTGTTGTGCAATTATTGGCTAGGATTTGCATACATGGTTTTTGGCTGCAGTTTCCAGCACTATTACTCATTTAGTTAAAAAAACAAACAAACAAACAAAAAATACCCCAACTAAACAACAACAATAAAAAATATAATAATTTTCTTTATTCCTTATTTCGTATCCAAAATATTTGTTTGAAAATTTACAGGAGGATAAAATACTTACATTATAGAATAATCCAAGTTATGATGAAGAAAAATACTAAAATCACATGCTAGTTATAATTCAGTAGCTCTATATTTTTCACTGTAGTTTTTATTGTGACAGAAGGGAAAAATAAAAAAAAAATCCACTTGATCAGAAGCACAGAAGTGATATAGTAAATATCTGCTTCAAAACATCACATTGATTATCTCATAGGAATGACAGAATGTATCAGTGAACATAGTAAACATGTGAGGTCTCACAGTCAGTGGGAATGGAGATGTCTTTAATATTTATAGAATCGTCAAATCATAGAATCATAGAATCATCGAATCATACAATCATAGAATGGTTTGGGTTGAAAAGGACC
>NW_010324891.1:0-10156 GCF_000700745.2 Antrostomus carolinensis | reverse complement strand
TGCCCCAGGTACGTACGTTCGCATTTCCGCGCTCACCCCGTTTTCGACGCGTGCCTTTGTGTTTAGCCAATCCATCTGCATTAAACCAGGAGGTTATTTGTGTTCGTACGTGTATTTTAATGAATTCCATCAAAGTTCTTTTCATATATGGCAGCATTTGCACGTTTCTACTACAAGCCGCAGCAGAAACTGACTTGTGTTGTTTGCAGCAAGACCTCCGTGTAGAAGGCTCAAAGCACTAAGAGTTTATTAAAACAAACAAAACCATGGATTTGATCCATGCTACAGTAATCTTATAAAAATATACTTAATTAAAACAACCAGAATCAAAACTTATCTGCAGGCCAAAATGTTGCAATCCAAATTGCCTGAAGCAGCCAGCTGAAGGGAGAATGTTACTTTGGCTACCTTATAAAAGAAACTCGTTCAAGGACAAAAGTTAATGAAAGTTTGAAATTTTCATTAAAAGTGAAGCTCTGGAATTTGGAACATTCTTTCTGATTGTTTGTCGGTATTAAAATAAAAAAAACAACAACAAAAAATTCCACCAAACAAAACAACCCACAGAAGCAAATACTTAAAAGGCCAAACTTTTTTTTTTTTTACATTACAGTCATGTAACCCTGACAAAGTTATTTTCCATGTTTATAATGATACAGTTTTGTAAGACACCAATGTAATGTATATTTATTTAGGATCACTTTCCTAATCGCTTTCCTAATTTCCAATTCCTGGAAATTTCCTAATCTCCAGAAAATACTTGTATAGAAAATAAAAGAATCCATTTTACACCTATAAATTGCCATTAAAGTAACTTCAGATATAGGACAATTCACATTAACTTGTCTGAAGTATTTTTGAGACGTATCTGTGAACATCAGCAAGTACCATGCTTTGCATGTATCTTTGCCTATTACAATAGCTTTAGACTTTGTCTTTAAAGAGGAGAGGTACTTGTTTTTCCAACTGCTAGGGAAAAAAAAAAAAAAGAAAAAAACCAACAAACACACCCGATACATACTTCAACTACAAAAAGCAAGCAATGTGTATGCAAAGCCAACTGCAAAACTTCAAAAGTTTAGCACCCGGACTGACGTAGATTTTAGCCCCTAACAATTCCTCTGCAGTTTGGCTATGAAACAATGGGCATAAATGTTTTTAAATACATAAGAGAGAGTTTTATAGCTTTATATGATAATGGATTAATGATTTACAGTATATTCTAAGAAAAACACCCCCAGATTCATACTTTATATCATCCCCAGAGGTTTTAAGTCATGTGCTTTATAGCTAACTACCAATCTCACAGAAAAACAGTAATCAGGTCAATGATTAATTCTGTTTCATTTTATTTTATTTTAAGAAGCACATGGGCAAAGATCTATGAAACCAGCTGTGCGATAGACCATGTTTGAAATAAAGCTACAAAATGTAACATGATTCATGCTACATGTTACTCTCAGAACCCTGAGCGCAGAGTTAAACCAGGTTAGTTGAGTGAGTGAGACAATTTTAGGCAAAGCAATCCCCAGATATACTCTTGTGAGTATGGGCTGAGGGGTTTGGGTTTTGGTTCACAGGGGTATCTTGATCCCAGGCTAAGTTTCTATATGTGTGACTATAACCAAAATAATTAAGGATATCCTAGTGTAATCTAGGAATATTATGCTGAGGGTAGGGGGAAAAGAAGCAGGAGAAGCTCTGCTTTCTGATTTAAAGAAGAAGGAAAAAAAAAAAACAAAAACAAACCCTCAGAGGATCCAGTCCCAGTTCCATCCAGCCTTCCCTCCAGTACAGATCTCATCCTCCTCTGCCCTGTATTTTCCTGTCATTATATTTCTCACTATTACTAATTCTTGATCTCTACTTCCAACAAAATAGAGACTAGCACGTTAAGGGATGGCAGCATGTGAAAGCAGTGAGGTACTGCAGTTGGAAGAGAGGCTGCACAGCACCTTCAGGCTTTTGGCCAGTTTGGTGGGAAGCCAGATTTCAGCTCCTCCCTGTGGTGGCAGGATATAAGGAGTGTTAGAAAGCAGGGAAGGGGGTGGATTTCCATCTGCTTAGGTAGGAAAGCCATGGTGTAATGGAAGGCCTGTCTTCACATTACCCATCAAAAGCACCTTGGATAGTGTGTCTGTCTTTCACCATTTAGAAAAACAAAGTCAGATATGATAAGCCCAAAGTTTAAGTTAGGTTAAAAGGAAAAAGAAAGGAGGAAAGAAAAAAAAAAAAAAAAAGGAGGGAGGAGTTAGCTTCAGTAAAACTGAGCCTTGAGCTGTGCTTCCATCATAGGGAAAAGACCTCACTTCCTTCACAGTGACAGAGTTCAAAGGTTTTGTTTTCATTGCATTTTGCTTTTTTCCCTCCACTGAAAATATTAGTTATTTTTGTTTAATTCATGAAAAACATGCAGAGAAAAACTTTAAAATCTCACAGTTAATCTCCTGGTTTTTTTTTTCTCAACCACATCATCTGTTGCTCAGGAGAAACCCTCCTGGTGACCAGAAACTTTCTGAAGCAGACCAGGAGCACGGTGCATGTGAACAAGCTCCCTTTCTTGAACCAATGCTAAAGAACAGAGAGTTTGTGAAGTCTGGTACCTTGAATCCACCTTGCTTACGTGACCTTGCTGAGAGACCTGTTCATCAGGTCTGCAGCGCTGTTTCTTCCTTCTTTTCCATTGAGATTCAGGAAAGTATTTGGTCTGCTGCAGTTGGGTTGTGTGAGTCATCAGCATTCCCGCCTACATTAAGCAGAGTCATCTTCCAAGACTGGATCATCATGAGTCTGTCATATTTGAACGTCATCCTCAGGTGGTTCCAGTAGGGAAGTATACTGTTAAAAAGCAGGACATGCCAGGCTGTAGCCCAGTGGTGCGTGTGTCAGTAGCAGACACAAGACTAATTCAGACCAAGCAAAATTTTAATTGTCTTAGCAAAAGGCACCATTGCAATACTTGCTTTAAATTACAGAGAGTTACAAACTCTCTCCTGTTTTCTGTTAAATTATTGTCTCATGTTATGTGCTCTTTTTAAAGGTTACACTGACTAGTACCTGTAATATCTTATGAATTAAGAACAGCGAGATGAGATTCTAAATTACTTGTCTTTCTGTTCTTCTGATGACTTTATATTTACTATTTGTGATCAAAACAGAGAATAAAATAGTATTTCTCATGGTATTTGTATGATTTAGGATTTTAATAAACAAAATGGTTTAATTTTATGAATGCTTAAGGTGATTTTTTTGACACAACTATATAATATATCATATCATATAAATAAATGTGCACTTGCATTTATAAATGTGCAAGCTGGTTTTAGTAATTGCCTCTTTCTTTTCATTAAAGTCTCTGACAGATAAGGCACTTAAATAAGTTGTTATATGAGCCTTAAATTTAACTTCAAGTCCCTAAAATTAGTCAGATATTTGGTGAAAATGATGAATTCTCGGGTACTGATTCATGTGATCTGGAAAAAGCCATCCATTTCCTGATTCACCTTCATATCTCCTCCAGGAAAAAAAAAGGAATATTTTACAATGAATGTCTGCAGTCAAACAATTTTTATGTGTGTATTTTTCTATCTTTCAGCCACTTCCCAGAGCTGATACTTTCAAAATGAAGAGGAAGATAGGAGTGAAAACAAAGAATGCCTTGGAGAAATCCAGTCGAAAAGTTTGAGAAGTAGATGTAATAGGTAATATTAATAACTCTGGTCTCTTAAATAGGTCAGAGTTTGGACTGAAATTATGAAAACTTACAAACCTAAGACATAAGCCTTATTACATTTGAATCTTGACTCAGGGATCTTTATATTAACATATAATAAAAATATTAGCATGTTTCTTCCTCTACTTTGGATGATAATATATCTGCTGCCTTACACAACTTTCTTCTGTAGACTAATTTAAGTTCTAATTCTTTGGTTGTTAGCCCCAAGACACCTCCTTGGAGTAAACCATGGTATGAATTAACAATCCATTAGTTGCTTCTCTCTGTCTGCAGGTCTGTACTCATTTATATTGGATTCCTGTGTTACTACATCAGCCAGGAGTACAAGTGGGATGTGGATAGATAGAGTACATATATATGACCTTATCACTGTCAAATACTCTAAACAGAGGATATAGAGCTTATCTGGACTTCAGGCTTTTGTGCTGGCCGTTTTGGGGCCATGTGGGTACAGATGATACTTGGCCTAACTCCTGTGTTCACAGAATTAGACCATCACATTTTTTAGAAGAAACCTTAACCAGCTGTGCAGCCCTGATACTTGGGCAATGTTTCTGTAACACCGATCTAGCATTAGGAGCCTTAAATCACTTTTACCCCGTGAAAGCACACTGAGCAGGCAGCAAGTGCTGGGGGGCAAGGTGTACAGCATGGGAAGTGATGGTGGAGTTGTCCACACACAAGAATTCAATAGTAAATTCTCCAAGTAAGCCTGCCCCTAAGTCATTTTTTTTTAAAGTGGTCTAGCTAAATTAGAGCAAACTCCTGTGTGAACATTTTTTTTCCTTTAAGCATATTTTAAATCCACTAAAAATGCATGTAAATTAAACTCAAGTGCACAAAAAAAGACTAATCAGAAAAGGGTTTTCCGATAAAGAGTCTCAGGGACTGTTTTTAATGAGAGTTCATTTACCCCTTTATGTACCCCCTTACATAGACAGCCTATTTGTGTAACCAAGATCTCGTTCACCCTCTGCCCTTTCTCTTCCTAAGACTCATAGTGAATACAATAAGCTAGAAGGACTTGTCAAGAGGATTTACGTAGGAGGTAAGACAGTCAGGAGCTTAAGAAGATGTATGGCATATTATAATAGATTCATTTTTTCCAGCTATACGTTCCCTATCAGATCAGATCATTTAGTAGCAGCAATAAAAGTTACAAGTCCAATTCAAGTGATATTTTCCTCAGTTGCTCCTACACTGTGTTCAGTTATCCGTTAGGAAAAGAAATAGATGATGTTATTTACAACCACTCTTTTTAGTTTGGAATTGTTAAAAACCAAAATTCTTAACAACTTGAAAGAGGCTATAGAAGTAGTATAAGGCAAAGACAAAAGAGAAAATAAGTTAAAACTAATGAGTGCTTATCATTAATGAGAAACTTAAAAAAACAAACACAAACAAACAAAACCAGCACAAAACCACCCTCTGAATTAATTTACTTTGCTGATTTTACTTGGATACTAAAGCACCCCCCTCACAGTCTGGTCTTCTGTCCCATCACTAGTCTAACTCACGTCAGACTGGAGCAAGAGGAGTATAAGGAGGTACATGTGTCATCCTAGACTTGAAAGGAAGCCCAGCCCATAGCCCTGCAAAGTTTATCTGCGTCTTGGTTGGCACTTGTGGATTTAGCCTGTTCTGCCTGTCTCCGTTCAAAGTGGAACAAGTCAGTCTTAAATGGGTGTGAGAGAGATTCTCCTGCCAAGTGTCATTTACAAGATCAGATGCTGTGGACTGTGAATTAGGGACAGTGGATGTTGGTCTAACCAGTACCTCTGTTTGTATCTGATCACTGCCCCAAATCCCTCCTGTATGGTACACAAGTGTAATTTTTTTATGTTTTTCAAAAGTCACCTATAAGTAGCATGAAAAGTCTGTGCAAAATCTGTGTTGAGCTGAACTGTCTGCAGTCATACCTTTAGCCTTCATGCAGTGCTTGTCCCAAAGCAATGCTCAAACCAAAGGCATCCCACCATTTCCCAAACAGCTATGAACTTTGCTGGCAAAGTACAGTACATCTGTTTATTGCAGGCAGTCCATTTAAAACTGTACAGCTATTTCCTACTGTAAGTTGTTTTTTCATTCAAATATGCATAAATCAGTCTGCATCGTGACTTTGTCATTTCAGGAGTATAAGGAAGATGATGTTCCTTGATAAGTAAAAGTAGGAAGCTGTAGCATTACAGGAAGATGGAATTAATATGTGCATGGTGATCCTAATTCTAGTACTACCTAACATTTCAGTGTTTGACTTAATGCCCTTAGCATTCTGCTAATATCACGTTTGGTATAAGTTCCATTATTAAATTTGTAACCCTCTTACTGCTTTCCATAGCCTGAAACAGTTGTAATTATTAAAATTATTTAAATCAGTATTCTATTAAAAATGTTCTTACCATTTTTCTTTGTATTTTACTTAATAAAAGCTGCTCTATTAAAAATATTGTGTGTTAATTATTTGGCTGGACACATGAAAACATCTAAGAGATTTTGCTGAAGAAGGGAACACATAGCCTAAGTCAACTCCAAGAAGCCAGAATTTGATTTTTGAAACCTAAAGTTTCATAAAATAAGCCTCACTGCAAAACACTTAGCAGGAAGAGGGATGGCCAGACATGCTATCAATGAGCAAGAGCCACTATTTTTTTGCAGTTTGCCCCAGCTCTACTTTGATTACTAAGGGGTTTTTTTTACTACATAATGAGACTTGGGGGTTCATTAAAGAGGTTAGAGGAAGGAAACCAAAACCAATGTTAACCCTGTAAGTCCACCATCACGATTTAAATGCTACCAGAACATACCAAAAGGAGACCACATAACTTGAAGTACCTCTTGTCTCTAGTGGACATTCTCAATTCAGAGCAGAAGCTGAGGGCTTGTGGAGGGGTTGGTGTGTGCACTGATGATGCTATATAAACAAAATAAGACTGCTCACTGTTGGTTCTTTCATCAGCCACATGTTTACAAAGACTTTAAAGGCTAAAATTTTAAAAGTAGTTGTAGCATGACAAAACTGTTAATTAAATAATTTGCATAAAATTGTCAGATTTCAATTGGGTTTTGGCAGCTGTGGACAGAGATTTTAAAGGGAGAAATATATAGGAGCTACATGGCTAATGCTCTTTTTTATTTTAATAATTGATTCCTTCTAGCACCAAAAGGAGAATGTTAATAATACAACTCAATCAACAAGTGGAAAAAAAGTTGAATTATTTCAAGGAAAAATGGAGAAAAAAAAAATAACATTCATTCAGCTGCAGCCCAAAGCCTCCAGGCCTGCCAACATTCTTGACTTTTCACAGAAACAAGCTATGTATTTATGGCCCAAAGACAGAGCAATTTAGACTACAAGATAGGAACTAATTCCAAAGTTAAGGACTTTTCTGAAGAAAAATCTTCCCAAAGCCGTTCATTTTGAGCACTTAGTAAAAGTGGGTAACTAGCACAAAGGAAGAGACACGTTGGTTCCAAAGTGTGTAAGCACAGGAGAAAGGCAAGCAGTCACTCAATATTGTAGATGATTGGGAGCTTCTGGTTGTAGCTTGACAAGTCATCTAGGAAAAAAAAAAAAAAATCCAAACCTGACACATATTCATTATCATCAGGTTCTGGGAGTTTTACATAGTGGTTTCTCCATCAGACAGAAGCAAATGCCATGTCATAACAGCTGCATGTGGAAACAAGCAGCTCTGTGAAAAGATCTATTGAAGCCTGCTTAGCCTGGGCTGTGTCTTATGTCTGAATGGTGAAACCCTCAGGTCCTTCTGCTTTCCATATGCTGGAAATGTGTACACCGTGTTCCTCCATCCCTCACATTCTTGCTGCTCTCCCCATGTGCTCTGGCCTCCCACCCTCCCAACCTAACCCAGAGCTCAGTACTGGGTACTGACTGATTGACCAGTGGACTGCTGCTGACCACAAGCTACCATGCACGCTGCCTCTAAAGAGGCTGGCATGGGCAAAAGATGTGCTCTGTGGTCCAGATGGGACTGTTCAGTGATTTCAAAGACTGTTAGAGATTGACTGATAGTTAATCATCATTTTAGGCAATCAGGATAAAAGCTGAAGCTTTTTAAAATCCTGACATTGTGTTTTTATAAAGAAACTTCTTTGTTGTGGAGTTTTTTTAAATTAGATATACAAGTTTTCTCAAATTAGAGCAAAAAAGCAAATATTTGCATGTATACACAAAGTGTAATGAAAAACCAGCAAATAAATATGTTCTATAATCATCTTTGCACTTTGAATATTTATTTAATTCAACTGATTTTTCTTCTTCTGATTTGTGAAGCACTATTATAAAAGGAGGGGTAACAAGGCCTAGATATTTGTATAGGATAGCCACATTTAGATGCTCTTCTTTTTAAAAATAAGTGGTCTCAGTAAGTCACATCTCTTGGAGGAATTAAGCACAGAGCAGCTCGAAAAGACATATCAATTTTGTTGTCTTTGTACTGGTTCAGGGAGTTCAGTGTAGGAACTAGGTTTGGTCTAGATGTATTAACTGTTGGTTTTCTAAACCATTCAACTTATTATTTTTTTTCTTTTAGAGAGGGAACTGGAGATGTTCTATTGTTTGTGATAAAAAGCATATGAACTCAAAAAGTTCTTTATGGTCATAAATGCTTTCATTCTGCTGCTGTGACCAAAAGCACTGTGAACAGATAGAATACCACTGTTTATATAATTCTATTTCACAGCAGCTGAGGAAATGACAAGATTAACATAGCTTCCAAACACTTCTACTCAACTTTTAATGGTTAACATTCCCAGGGTCAGCAGGCGTGGAGCTGCCACCAGGAATGTCTGGACATTCTTTACAGCAGATTGTCAGGAAGAGCCTCCCACTTGGCTGACTCAACGGGATCTTTTTTCCTCACTAGATGCAGTAAGAGCATCTGTAAACATTTTGAAGTTTTGGTCAACAGCAAATCCTTCGCAAAGTTTTTTTCTGACTTTACTGAGAGCAAGAAGGGGTTATATCATTTCTAGGTTGATACAACCAAAAGCCTTTTAAGGAAATAAAGTACTTTTCTTGCATACAACTGGAATTTGCAATTAGAGATACTGTAAATAAATAAAGCTCAAAGTTCCTTCTGTATTTAGTGACATCTTCCTGTACACTGCAAGTCTTAAAAGTGACATGGCATTAAAAAGTACCCTTTAAGACTGAATCAATTACATTCCGCTTGGAACTTTTTATGAAGAAACACACAAAACAAAATTCAAATGCATATTCTGTACACGAAATACAACTGAAAAAAACAGCAAGGAAAGACTTAAAGGGTGGCAAAATGCTCTTTGGATTTGTTATTTGAGATCATGAAAGAAAATCAGAATTCTGTCTTCTCATTTTAAATGATAGCTTTCATTTCAGTCCTTAGATTCAGATCACTCATCCAAAAATACAGATGACTAACATATAATCTATGTTTGAAAACTATGCAACATCAAGAACACAGTTCTTTTATCCATTTAAGAGCACAACAATACTGGTTACAGCTGACACTGCATTGTCACCCATAAATATCATACTCTAGGAAACCACAGAAGAGTTTATGTCTCTTTGTGCATTTACTCAGTGGTTAACACAACAGGACTCTGGTTTGGCTTGGATCTACCAATGAGCGTTACTCTTATATTAAAAAAAAAAAAAAAAAAAAAGAAAAAGATAACAGTACTTCTGTTTAATAGAAAGCTACACACCGTGATTTTCTGGGGAGGCTGTTACAGATAAACTCTTCAAATCTGATGGGGAAAAAGCCATAGGTGTTAAGATATTATGGTCATATATAGAGATCTAAGAATCCCATAACACTGGCAGGACCTAGGAACAGAGTGTCTGACTATATCTAATTAAAATATCCTTAAGGGTATATTTGGATCCTCAGAAATTAATTACCTGACAAATATATTTTTTCTTAGTTCTTATTTTCTCCTTTTTCTTACAACTCCCTTCCCTGTTACTGAAATTAAAGTACTGAAGGAATGAACAAGTCCTGCTGATTGTTTTTTTCTGGTAAGATTGAAAATTAAAACACATTTGACTAAAGCCTGTGGAAAATGTAATTTGTTGTGTCACAGCAATCACTCAGCATGTGTACAGCTGGTTTTGACGATACCAGACCCTGCTTGTTACAAAATCAATAGCAATGGCCTCAAGGAAGGAAGAGTAAATGAAGACAGACTGATGGCTTGTGGGCTCAAACTAGTTTGGGTAATCGGGAGCTAAAAGGGAATGTTTTAACTTGCCAATGAATTACTATTCCAATGCCAAGGCAGAGGAGCGGAGGCCAAATTAACATCTCATGTCTCATTTCAAAAACATTCTCTGTCCTTTACCAAAACCCTTTTGATTATTTCAGAATAGAGAAGGGGGAAAATGTTGTGCCACATATATATATATATATATATATA
>NW_010324890.1:423-1180 GCF_000700745.2 Antrostomus carolinensis | reverse complement strand
TCAACCCCCCCTTAACATTTTGGGTCATTTTCTGAAAGCTTTGGGTTCCTTATCCGGGGACTGGGCTGACTGGTGTGATTGGCCGCGGATGTCACATGGTGAAAGTAACTTTACGGGGTCGCCAGCTAGTAGGAGGGCTTTATGGAGCAGAAAAACGACAAAGCGAGAAAAATTATTTTCCACTCCAGAAATTAATGATCATGAGCTCTTATTTGATGGACTCTAACTACATCGATCCGAAATTTCCTCCATGCGAGGAATATTCGCAAAATAATTATATCCCAGATCATAGTCCGGAATATTATAACCGGACAAGGGAGTCCAGCTACCAGCACCACCATCAAGAGCTGTACCCAGTACCACGACCCTCCTTCCCCGACCGCCCCTTCAGCTGCGGGGGTCTCCAAGCTCCCGGCAACCCGACCACGCTCCAAAGGGGACACGGAGACCACCACCACCATCATCATCATCATCATATCCCAGAGAAAAACCAGCAGCTCTGTGAACAGGCTGCTCTTACCACCACCACCACCTCCACTACTCCTTCCCCAGTCCCTCCAGCTTGCAACCAGCCAAATCCCGAGCATCCCACCAGCACAGCTTCCAAACAACCCATAGTCTATCCCTGGATGAAAAAAATCCACGTCAGTACTGGTATGCAACTTTTATTTTCCTCTTCTGTCTCTCGGCTCTCTTATTTTCACACCACGTTCTCCCTCTCCTCCTCCTCCTCTTTTTTTCCCCCCCCCTCTCCCTT
>NW_010324890.1:0-279 GCF_000700745.2 Antrostomus carolinensis | reverse complement strand
AGTCTTTGGGTGAGCACAATTGAACTGGATTTACGACTCCGAATGGTTAATTACACCCACCATAAATTTTATAGCCGAGCTACTGTGGGCAGCCCGAGCCATGTGGCTGGGCTCTGTTATGGATGTGTGAAACTGGGCGAGCTTTGTAAGGGCTGCGCATAAATAATTCAGACTTTTGGAGCCAGGGAAACCCCTTTCCTATTAGAATAGAAACTCTTCAGCTGCCCAAAGTTCTTTATTACCTTATTTAGCCTATTACTTTTTTTCTCTTCCCCCCCC
>NW_010324889.1:0-472 GCF_000700745.2 Antrostomus carolinensis | reverse complement strand
AGCCTGGAGGCCACGCCCACTCGTGACCACGTCTATTTAGGCCACGCCCACTCCTAGACCACGCCCACTCATGGCCCCGCCCAATGGGGCTACAACCCAATGGGGATCCACCATCCCACACCACCTCAATGGGGGCTGGTAGGCCACGCCCCCTCCTGCCCACGCCCATTTAGGCCACGCCCACCACTAGACCACGCCCACTCATGGCCACGCCCAATGGGGATACAACCCAATGGGGATCCACCATCACCCAACCCAACCTTCTCCTCTCTATCAATGGGAGCCTGGAGGCCACGCCCCTTTAGGCCACGCCCCTTTAGACCACGCCCACCTCCTTAAGACTCCACCCACCCATTTTAGGCCACGCCCCCACCCCACCTTCTCCACATGCCCAATGGGGCACGCCAACTTAGACCACGCCCCTTTGAGGCCACGGCCACTTAGACCACGCCCCCTTCTTGAGGCCACACCC
>NW_010324888.1:0-602 GCF_000700745.2 Antrostomus carolinensis | reverse complement strand
AGGGAGGGAAGGGTAGGAGGCCTGTTCCTAAAAATACTCCCCGATCAAATCCCCGTGAGCAGGGATGGAGATGGTAACAAAAATGCCTTGGATCGGTAGGAACAGTGAACAATCTTCGTGCTTTCCTCATCATCTTGGAATAATCAGCGGAATTAACTGAGGTCGAGGAAACAGGCTCTTGGGTTAGTTGTGGGAGGCTGTGAGAATAGGGGGCAGCCATTAAAAGAAACCTGATCGCTATTCATCAACTCGGAAGAAGGGAAAGGAGGAGGAAAATCTTAAAAAAAGACCTTCGTGGCTCAAGCTCATACCAACCTGATCTATCTCTGATCAAGAAGATCCCTGGAAACAAGAAGTTTACAAATATTGTCAAATTGATGCTTGTAGCGTGATTTAAGCTGTCAATCGCGCAGAAGCCCACCAGAAGTTTAGATTCCATGCCCTGCATTTCTGGCTGGTTATTGCCAATCCCCTAAGGCAGAAAGCTCGCTCTCTCCTTATTTTAACCATATGTGCTTTTTGTTGTTGTTGTTGTCTTGTCTGTAAGCTGGACGCTGTCTGCTGGGAGGGTCCCCTTGTGCCGTTGAGCATCTGAGGGGGTC
>NW_010324887.1:0-552 GCF_000700745.2 Antrostomus carolinensis | reverse complement strand
CCACAGCAAAGCTCCAAGAAAAAATACCAGGATTGCGTTCAGTTTCATTATCTGGAACGAGGGAAAATCCATTCCCCAGCTCACTCACACTTTTCAGAAGAGCATTTCCCTTGGCCTTTCCTAATTTTTAAGATCCAGGAGTGACAATTCCCACCCATGGTTACACTTGCCCAGAATCAGGGGGATGATGAAGCAGAAGGGTGACAGTGCTTCCCACTACCATATAAACCCTGTTAGGAACCAGTGGCATAGCACAGTCTGCCCATGGGGCAGCTGGGAAAATTGGAAGCAGACGTGTGACCAATTTGTGCATTCCAGGCAAACTGAGAGCAAGCAGGATTGTTTTGGACCAACCTGGCATGACCATCATTGGACCTATGGGTACAAACCCCATTTGTGAAGACTCCTGCTGCAGGAGACATGTAACCCCACAGCTGAAGAGCCACAATCCCAAGAAGACTGATGATGGATAACCTGCTGCCCACTGCCAGGCATGAGCCTGCTGCAGTCTGGTAAAGGTGAGTGCTCAGGAAGTTGGAAAGGGAGGACTGG
>NW_010324886.1:1083-4257 GCF_000700745.2 Antrostomus carolinensis | reverse complement strand
CACATTGTCTGCTCATGTTGAGCTTCTCAATGGTCACCTCTTAATGGTTCTGGACAACACCGTGAAGGTGTCACAAAGCAGCACTTGCATTGCAATATCTCTTCAGAGATGCTGCACTGAGATCTCTGCAAAAGCCAGTGCAGTTTTAACCTCACTAATGCAACAACGTAGGAGAGGCAGCTTCAGCCAGATAGCTCCGAGTGGGTTAGAGAGCAGTCTACTAAAACCCGGATAGGAAATTGGCTGTTAGTCATCATAGAGTGATAAGGACCAGGCTCCTAATTCAACAACTATTTTCATTGCCAGCTGATCGGGAAAAGAGCAGAAGAGACCCACAGTCATTAGACAAGATGCAAATAAAGTGTTGTTTGGATTTTCAGAGCGCATCTCCAAATCCTATGGATTGAAAACAAAAAACCCCTCATTAAACAGCCCTCATATTAGCCAGGGTTGTAGGAAGAAACCTCTCTGTAGCCATCTCTCCTCCTGCTCCAGGCAGAGGAAGGTGCCAAGGGAAACGCAGCGCAGAGAGGGAGCTCAGACCCCATTTCCCTGGCTGCTCTGCTGGTCCCAGAGCTGAGGAGCTCCTCGCTCCACACGTCATTAGGAGCATGGGCTGCACAGCTCCTCAGCTGGTGTTTTCATGGCCACACAAGTGAGAGCAGAGGGACAGCAAGCTGCTCTAGCAAAACAGCAGCAGGTTTCTGCAACTCGCTCTTGACATTAGGCAGGCAGAAGACTAAATAATTACTTCACTGCCAGGCTCTTCTGGCCCAGATCTTTAATTCTCATTTGAAGCTTGAGTGTTCCTTTCCAGCACAAGTTCCAGCCTGTGCTCTGTCTCCTGCCCACCTGTGGGTACGTCTCCCAGCACTGCCTTGCCAGCTTTGATTTGGGAGATTTAACAATGACTCTGTTCCTTGGCTCTCCCATCACATCCGTTCTTCCTGACGAAGTGACACAGCTGACAAGCCGCTGGTTTCAATATTGAAATGAGTTTCTCTGCTGAGAAGCAGCTTTGTAAAAAGTACCACCAGCAAGTTTGGGGTTTAGCTGTCCTGAATGCTCTGCTCAGGTTTAAAGACAGATGTTTTTTAAAGGAATTTTAAAAATTCCTTTTAAAAAATCCTTTTATTCCTTAAATTTAAACGGATGGTTTTTAAAGGAATTTTCAGGGGTAGGAAATGAGTTTCATTTGCATTCAGAAAGGAGCCGCCCAGGACGATGCACAGAGGCGCTGAGCGTTGCTGGTGGTAAGACAGGCGAGGCAAGGTGCTGTAATTACAGCTGAAATACAGACAGAGGCGTGAGCTGCGCTGACCTTTATCACACGCAGCCCGGAGACCTCCCTGTCGGCAGCTTTTCATCCACATTAAAGGCCTCCCCAGGATCTCCTTCCCTCCCATCTCCCTCCATCATTTGTTTTTCCATTCATTCCCTACCAGCAGGACTCTGCATTATTTCAGAAGCCATCAAGACTGATTTTCAGCTCTCCTAGTGAGAGTTTCTCAGCGCCTTTCCCGGCTTTGCTGATGACAGCTCTTGCATAAGAAGCTCCTGATGGGTAGTAATTAATTAGAGCCTCACACAGACAATTCACTTTTCTTTTGTTTAGGATAATTAGTGAACAGAGTGACACCTGCCAAAACCAAGCGGGTTTCCATCCACGAGGCTGCTGCGTTATTTCCAGTTTGGCTCTTCCTGAAAGGCAATTAATTTGGGGGGGGGGTCCTTTTGGTCCTCCTGGGGCTGCGTGCCAGTGGCTCAGTGCTCCACTCTGAGAGCCACCGTCCTGCCACCCAGTCTTTGTGAACAGCAGCATCTGGCTGCCAGGTCAAGTGCTGAAAACTCAAGTGTTTTATTGTTGCATGTTGGGAAAATCTGTGTGTGCCCCAGGGACCGTGGATTTCACACAAACCTTGACAAAATCAACTCCTGTTGCTTTCCCAGCAGAAATGGAGGGATGGGATCCTTCCTCTTACAGAAGTTCACACCAGAAACCTGCATTTTCATTACTTCTTCTGCACTAGGGAAACATAAACTGGAATATCCACAGCAAAACCAGTCTGGGTCACTATTTGAAGTGTCTCTTGCTCACTTCTCTATTTTTAAATCACCTCCCTCCACCCACTGATGAACACAGTGCTCTGAACACAGCCCAGGGTGCTGGGGGACTCCCTTGCCCCAGCAGCACGTGGCTGGACCACGGTCAACTTGGTGTCCAGCAGGACCCCCAGGTCATTCCCTGCAGAGCTGCTTTCCAGCCAGTTGTCTGTACTGGTGCTTCTGCTGGGGGGGTAATACGGTGAGGGTGCCAGAGCCCTGGGACAGGCTGCCCAGGGAGGGGGTGGAGTCTCCTTCTCTGGAGACATTCAAGACCCGCCTGGACGCCTTCCTGTGTGATCTCATTTAGGTTCCTGCTCTGGCAGGGGGGTTGGACTGGATGATCTTTTGAGGCCCCTTCCAATCCCCGACATCCTGTGACTCTGTGATTCCTCCCCAGTGCAGGACTTTGCATTTTTCTTTGTTGAACTTCATGAGGTTCCTGTCGTTTCTCCAGCCTGTCCCCGTGTGTCAGGCCTCCATCCCTGAGCGCATGAGCTCTTGCAGAGACAAACGGGGTCTCTCCTGCCCTGCGCACACTGTGAGGCTGGTAATTTTATTACATGAAAGTAGTTTTGTGTTGTTACCATAAAACATTGAGTGGGAACACGGAGGTTTAACTGGACAGAACAGATCTCGCTGGCAGCAGCAACCCCCCCATGTCTCAGAGACACGGGGATGCTCGGTGTGGGGCAGGGGGGTCTCCTCTGCCCCTGCCCAGCAGCGACCCATGAAAACGAGAGTGAGAGAAGATTTGGCTGGAGAGCAGAGCGGCTGCAGGCTCACAGGGAATCTTCCTGCTCTACTTTGTGACAGCATCTTGTACTGGTGGAGAAGCTCAACATGAGACGGCAACGTGCGCTGGCAGCACAGAGGCCAATAACCGTGTCCTGGGCTGCACCCAGAGCAGCGTGGGCAGCAGGTGGAGGGAGGGGATTCTGCCCCTCTGCTCCGCTCTCGTAAGGCCCCACCTGGAATACTGCGTCCAGTTCTGGAGCCCCCAACACAAGAGAGATCTGGAGCAGCTGGAACAAGTCCAGAAGAGGCCACGAGGATGATGCGAGGGCTGGA
>NW_010324886.1:0-970 GCF_000700745.2 Antrostomus carolinensis | reverse complement strand
GCTGGGGAGGGACTTTGGCCAAGGGCAGGGAGTGAGAGAACAAGGGGTTGAAATCTCCAAAATTTAATACTCCTCCCTAGCACACATGGTATTTATTTTTGTTTTTTACAGAGACACACACAAAAGGAACATGTCCTGTCTCCTCCTGCCTCCCCACCCCATCGATCCAGCGGCACTGTCCCACAGCAGGACCAGCCCTGCTCCTCTGCAGCGGGCACTGAAGGTTTTGGTAAGTGCAGCTGGAGGGTGAGGAGAAGCTCAGCCTCGGGCTCAGCCTGGGCAGGGGCCGGCAGGCGAGCAGGGGGCTGGCAGGATGGGCTCAGGGACGTGGGGAGCCGTGGGGAGCCGCAGGCTCCGGGCAGTGCCTGGGGTTTTATTGAGAGACATGAGAAAATCAGGAGACCTTCCACCTCTGCAGCAGAGAGAGCTGAGAGCTTCTGTGTGTGGGTGCCCACGGGGACAAACACTGTCGCTCTCACAGGAGCACGACACAGCTGTCCGGAAGACAGAGGCTATAAAAGAAATACTTAAAGAGGTGATTTTACCTTTTCTGTGTTTATTTAAAGGCAAACCCCCCCCAACAATCCAGCCCACAACAAACCAGCTGTGTAGTTCTTAGGAAAAAAACAACTTCCAGTGTTTCGTTGCTCGTCACCATCGGTCCCTCTTCCCCTCCAGCATCCAGCTGCCAATCCTGCTCACACCACAGGACTCTGCATTACCTCTCCAGAAATAGGATCCATTGATCCTCCCTCCACACTTCCCGAGGCAGAGAGGTGCCACCAGGCCTGGTCGTGCCTGGCGTGTCCCTCCAGGCTCTGTGGTGCCCCCAGGGAAGGAGCAGTTTCTGGTGAGCAGAGCCCACGTGCAAAGCGGGACTTTGCAGGCGCTCGCCTGGTTGCAGGGCAAAAAAAATGCCCAGGGGGTTTGTCCTGGTGCCACTGGGACAGAGTTAATGTTCTTCTCAGCA
>NW_010324885.1:0-18092 GCF_000700745.2 Antrostomus carolinensis | reverse complement strand
CCTTAGGTGCTCCTGAACCTGGTCTTCTCCTCATAATCACTATGATATCTTCTAGCAAATACTTAATATTTACTTTTTTGTTTGTTTGTTTCATCTCAACAGGGAATAAGACTTCGCTCCTCAAACATGTATTACATCATTGATAATTATTAGGTTAGGCAAGTTGACCATGTCTGAGTTTCTCTTTTTATTCTAGCCACATCATAGTTTTCTGACTGGTTTAAATTTTTTTCTGTTTTACTTAGAAATTTTCCTGACAGCCTTTGAGAGGCCACTTTAATGACCATTTTCTGAAATTGTATTCTCTGCTTTACCCAGTCAAGTAAGAGAGAGATCATGGATGAGGGCAAAAAACGCAGTGCTTTTCGATAGCTTGCTGTGGTTCTTGCAGCCAGCTATTTCCACAATTAGAGCTCTTTTGTGACTAGATCACTTAATACTGAAAACTCTTGAGCTAGAAAAATAACATGAACAGCACAGGTTGGAGAGTTACATATCCAGAACTTGGCCATTGTCTATAAATTACTTTATAGAACTTTAATTCTGCTCCCTTTTATTTCCACACTGTATGCTATAGAAGGCAGTTAAAGACAGAATAAGAATAGATATAATAAAAATAACAATTAAGAAAAGAAGGCTAGTTTGTGCAAATAGTCTTGGGTTAGGCTTTGCTTTGAAGAAAAGTTTACAGAAACTTTTCAGAATTTACATAAATGAAGAACAAAATTACTTTCTGATGTAACAGCGGAGTTTTCCAGGTTGAGAGATGCATGTCAGTGATAATATTCAAATTTCTTCAGTGTCATATGCAAACAAATTAAATTAGAAATCTGGCATGCTGCCCACACATGAGGTGGTCCTTCCAAGAAAGTGAAAATAATGAAAGAAACCTAAGACTAGAGTCCTTCAAGGATAGCCAAGTGCATCATCATTTAAACTCACAAACACTCATGAAAATAAAAGCCCATTCTTGTGAATGTCAGTTATTGATTCAAGGGAATGTTTAACAACACTCAACAAAAAGATTGATGTACCTGTGGATGGCCTTCATACTTCATACAAGTATGACCCACTTGTAACATTTGTTTGTTTTTTTTTTTCCTTCACCTTGTGGTGGGTCACAGGTACAACCTAATGTTGCGCTGTTGGAAGCAAGAACCTGATAAACGACCAACATTTGCTGAGATCAGCAAGGAACTAGAGAAAATGATGGTGAAGAGTAGGGTAAGTGTGGAAAAGCAGTTGTTGTTGAAAGTTTTTGTGATCATCTAAGTTTGAACATAAAGAAATAATGATTTTTTTTTAAAAAAGTAATTTACTTCTCATCAAATTTAGAAGCATTTAAATATGCAGTTTCTTCTAAATGCATCTAGCTTTTTGAAAGCAGTACTACGTCATGTAGTGACTTTTGTGACTTCAACCCTATATGCAGATAAGTTATCCTTTATCTGTCTAGCTTCCTTAAATTAAAAAAAATATATTACAGTGAAAAGTTACTGTTAAATTTCTCTCCTGAATAAACAACCCTTGGAAGCCTAGAACTAGAAGAATGCCATATTTCTTTCAGTCTGATCTAGTTATACGATGACAGCAGCAGAGATATGAAAGCTGTATGATTCCACCTTTCTGAGTTACTTTAAAACTGTTTTAGTCCTGTATAGCCTTTCTTTGAATGAATAGATGCTGAGGTCTAAAAATAAGTCCAAGTTGCATATATTTACAAAATGTATACATACCTACTTGCACTTGAACACATAATTTAGTTTGTTTTAAATCTACTAGTTATGGGAAGGGAGGCAGTTACAAATGAAACAGAGAAAATACAGCAACCCTTATCAGATTTGAGAATGTGATGGCATTTACATTGGGTGCAAAAATGAGTAATAAACAAATGGGAACAATTTTGTTCAGAATTTGAGTGTAAAAATAAGTTCTAAATTAAAAATGGCAAAGTGAAAGGTCTAGGCTGTACATCAAACCATTCTGACTTGTCAGCCACTAACTTGGAGCTGCTGAGAATCAGTATGCAAACGATCCACATTTCCAGTGACAGACTTGTAATACAGAGGCTGGCAAGTTTTCTGAAATTTTCATCATAATTGAAACCAAAGACAATCGAAAACAAAGACAGTCCAAACCCAGAGCTCAACAAATTAGTCATTTTTCTTCTTGCCTTTCTGAATGAAAAATTCTCAAGATTTTTCAATTCACAGAACTGGGTAAATTTACCTTTCTAAAGTTTAATTTCAGTAAATTTCCAAAGGAAAAGCCGTTTTGAAAGGAAAAAATATAGTTTAGATTAGTTGAAAATGCTTCACATTTGTTTTTTGCATCAGAGCAATTCAGCAGCGTAGATGAAAACCTATGAACTCTAATGGTTGACCTAAATATTTAGTTTGACAACAACAGCAGCAAAACCTTTATTTGGCAATATTTACACAGCTGATTTTATACATAATTATGGAACAGCTTTTGTAAAAGGATAAGAAGATCTGAGTACCCTCTCCTTTAAGCATGGATATGTATTTGTACATATATATTTCAGGCATACATATATATCAGGCATCACAGAAACTGAATGTCAAACAAATCAGCACAGCCCTTTAACTCCTTGGTTATCTTATTGATGTGCAGAATTAAGTAAGGGAAGTATTAGTATGCTACGCTTGCAGAAAGGGAGAGCCTACTCAGGTGCTAGAGAACTATCAAAAGACAAATGCATTGAGGTTGGTAGTTACTTGTTTTGAGGAAGTCAGATGCATGTTTAGCCTTTATACCTAACCAGCAGCACTGCCACATATATTAACCCAGCTTTTTCTGTGTTCACTTCTTAGGACTACTTAGATCTTGCAGCTTCCACACCTTCCGATTCCTTACTTTATGATGATGGGCTCTCAGAAGAGGAGACACCACTCGTGGACTGTAATAATGCTCCCCTCCCTCGAACCCTCCCTTCCACATGGATTGAAAACAAACTCTATGGTAGAATTTCACATGCATTTACTAGATTCTAGCAACACACAAAAAAAATGATTTTTCTTCTGCACTGCTCTCAGACTCTGTAACCCCATTACAGTGTTTCTTGTCTGAATGAAGCCAATCAAAATTTGCTTGGAAGCTTCTTTTGGGTTTTTTTATTTGTTTTTTCTTTTAGTAAATGTCAAAGTTTGCATCAGGATCATTGTTTAGTCATTTTGCAGCTGTGTTTAAAATAAACGTTTCTAAAAGGATGTGAAAATAAGTAAAATGGCTAGATATCATACAGTAAACGAGAAAAAAATCAGGGACATATTCTCAGGGGAAATATAAAATGCTAATGAGTATCTAATTAAAACTATCCTGGGGGGGAGGGGGTAGGAACATGTAAAGTATGTTAGATTTTGCACCTCTAATTTAAGCGATAGACTTTTTTTAAAAATACTGGGTTTTGCCATAGTTCAATGATAGGACCCACCTGCCACATTTTTTGTTTATCAAAATGGATTTCTAAATTTCAGCTTCTGTTAATGCATTCTGGATCTATAAGCTGAAATGCCGATTTAATGTATCATAGAATAAAACCAGAGTATTATATGCAGAAGGTAGAAATACTGTATATAAGTATTATATACAGATTAAATCAACACATAAAGTCCTTCAAAAATTTAACTAGCAATGGGCATTTTGAAAATACACTCTGCTGTTTTCACGTCCTTTGATATACTATGAAAATGTCAGTACTAAACCTTGATTGAATGATGTAGCAAGTGTTTTTAAAAAGAACATATGCTTTCATATTGTGATGGTGAGATGGACAGTAAAAATGGTTCTTGCCAAAACTCCTACATTTTGTCTCCTGATTAAATATTCTACATGGTTTTAGATACTTACTAACATCACAGATATTTTTTCATTCTTCACCAGTATGACTTTTGAAAATTTGGATCTTTTAGCTTAAAAGTTGCCATTAATACATGGCTTTGGGTCTATTTTTAATCTATACCCTAGCTATAATTTTCCTTAATAGGTTCCCCCAACTCGCGTTCACTTTGGGGCACTTAGTGGCCAGACTGTTAAAAGAATGCAGTAACAGAAAAAGTTGCCACCGAGGGTGATGGCAGATGCTGAATGCTTAATAAGCAACAAAGGTAGATTTCTGTTTTTGAAAATCTTGACCCTGGTATGGTTCTCTGCTTGTACAGCTGGATCAACACAGTGCTAAGCACTCTGCTTCCATTTCGGTGATCACTTATGCCTAAACTGAGAAGCAATTGCTGGACTCAGTGCAAATAATTACATTCCTGAAATACACATTTAAATACTGAATCACAACAAGAGTGCTCAGGACTTTGTTGGACTTGACTCAGTTGTGCTCCTGGGATTTCCTAAAATTAAGCAGGGATCCCTGGTGACGGTGTGAGAGTGTCCCCAAAACCTCACTGAAGCCAAAGGAAAGACGCCCATTTAAGTAAATGGAAATCTCTCAGTCATTGGAATGGACTTTGGATCCTGTCCCAAATAGGTTTATTAATTCTTGGAGCACTTCCTGTACAGCAAGAACTTCCTCTTGCAAAGCAATATATTGCTACATGATTGTTAAAATAGAAAATTATGGAAAGTTGGAGGCTCATCAGAAGAAAAATCATTAGCTTTTTATTATGCACATGTGTGTGTGCACGCACACAATTTTTTATCAAGCACTTTATTTTTTCAGGGTTTTTGCCTACATCTGAATTTGTGCTTCAGGGCTTTCAAAACATCATTTATATGAATTGATTTGGGACAAAATCCAGTAGACTGGATAAAAATACTGAAGGGAGTTTTGCCAAGGGCCTTACTGTCTGCACATGAAGTGTTGGTTCTTCAGTGCAGAAAAAATTATCTGTTTTCATTTTTAGGCATGTCATACCCGAACTGGCCTGAGGAGAGCCCCGTTCCACTCACAAGATTCGATGGCACTAACTCTGTGTTTTCAAGATATGCAAATGATAGTGTATATGCTAACTGGATGGTTTCACACTCAGCGGCAAAATTTATGGACAAGTTTGATAGCTAAAATTTTCTTTATGGAAGGTAATGGACTCCTGAGGGGAACAAAGATGCAAAGAATGGAAAGTCCATTGGCTCGTTCTTTGTGCAATCAACAATTAACTTTTAAATTGGCAAACCCTTTTACTGGTAGTTTCTAAGGTGTTATTCATGCTGAAGACTATAATTCATTATTTCCCCTTTCAGAAGACATATCAAGCTGGATAAGAGTTGTAGTTCCAGTACTTCTTTCTAGATTGCCATTTTGTGTATGGTTCCATTTGGCAACTTCTTACTGCAAATGGCCCCACACTTCATTCTCACTGTTTTTTAGACTAACCATCCTGTATTACAGCTTTCTTGGATGGTAAAATGTACTTGAACTGCTACTTTTATAGTGGCTGTTAGCATCCGACCACTTGATCTAAGCAGGAAGCACAAACAATATATGGAAGGGACAGGGAAAATATGCTCCCAAATTACCAAGCTTGCTATCAAATGAGAAGTGTTACGATGATGTTGGTACGAATGAAACCTGTATCTTGGTTTGGAAGCAAACATTAAGTAACTCAACAGAGGACTTGAGATTCAACATTTTAAGTCTTGTAAAATTTATTGTCTTGTCTTAATGAGAAGAGAGTTTGTTTTATGAGTCTTAACTTCTCTTACCTTTAGCACAATGGAGATAAATTTGCTACAAGATAAGCTGTATAGACTGATGGCAATCAAGAGTGTTCATCTGACACAATTTACTTTCCATCACATACATCTTACTAATGTTAAAACGAACAGTCTTGTACAATCATAATTCCTCTTATGAGTTCAAAATAGACTGTACAGGATTTTTAGATTGAATTCAAGTAAAGAGGTTTCGTTTGCAGTCATATTCAGTGAGTTGGAGTCCTCCTCTCGGCTCCAAATTGGTTACACTGCCATGCACAGGACACTGCCATGACATAGCTCCAAATAAACCTATTACCTTGAAAGTCATGAGTAAACAACACTCGCACAGCAAAATTTATCTAAAACTCTCCTGTTAATGAAATTATACAAGGAAAATGTCATCAGAATTTGTTAAGGTGAAGTATAAAAATGTTGTGCTTACAACACTGACTTGATATTTGGGAGAATGATCTGACTGTAAGTCACGTGTTCTACATGGAGTAGTAAATGATCGGCACTACTTTTGTCTTTATTTGTAATCCAGTATGGTTGAAGATAGCTTTTTGTTTGCTACAAATGCTGGGATGTAAATCCCAAGTGACTCGTTGTTAGCATTGTGACGGTTATTCTAAATAATCCAATTCTACCAAAGCTTGCTCCTGTCACTCACAATCCAATTTAGCTGTTTTCAGATGTTGTTTTGTGTATTAACTTTATGTTTCCATTAAAGTCTGTGATTTCAGAAACAAGAGTCAGACTGCCAAAACCCAAACACATACTCGTTTTACAAAAAAGTGGGCTACAAAGGGCGGTGCTGGAATTTAAATACCTTCACCGTTGGATATCATACTTGATCCTATCCTGATTTCAGACAAGCACAAAAAAGAGCAACTTTTTCTTTGCACAAACATTTGCCATGTTGTATAATGCTTATTACAGTAAACAGATATAGCTATATATACAGAAGGGGTTCAGTTGTGATATAATGGTGAGCTTCACTGGCATGACACAACTCTCAGAATGCATACCTTTAAAATAAATGGCATTGAAAATTAAGCCCATTATATGGGCTTTTTTTCCTACTGTGAGATCTATGAAAAAAGGAGAGAAAACGAGCACTTATTGTAACTTTTTGCTTTGTCCAATCCTTTTCCTCTATTTTATGTCTGTAAATGGGAATTCTTTATTTGCCTTGAGCAATCAAGGCATTAAGATTTTTTTTTTAATTCTTCCTTAAATTAAGAATGTATCAGTATTCAACTGGGAGATATGAAGCACCCAGTTTCTAACCTGAAAAGCTGTGCAACAACATTGCTGTACAGTGGTTGAGTGATGCTGAAATAATCAGTGGATGCAAATTGTGTATTTTAGACTTCTAGCACGAGTCAGTGTTGTTTCAACCATTAATTCCTGTGAAAAATTTCACTAATAGTTAGTCACCTATGTTACCAGACATAGATTCTGCATATAAAACACATTCACAGTTCATAATTATAGTTGCCATACACAATTACCTGCATTAAGCTTAATGAATAATTCTGAACAAGTTTCCTAATGCAACTAATTTTGACTCCCTGCTCATGAATGTTTGTAAGAAATAGATTATTACTTTCAAGTATTCATTCGTAATATGAAGGCTTCTTATCTCTTCTGTGTATTCTATTTTTGTAAATATTTCCCTTGAAGTGTTTCCTACTTGTTCTGTGTTGCCATGTCAGAATGGTGACAATCTTGTTTCAGTTCCCCATCAGAGAGTAGATGTACTTCCCAAGTGGGGAAAAAAGTGATACTGCAGATTATTATTTCCATCATGCCAGAAATACCTATGCACTTGGCTGCCCTGAGGAAAGTGAATTCGAAGGGAACAAATGACTCACCTAAATGTACAGGTTGGAGGGAATAACTTCCTATAAATTTCTGCTAGCCTTTTATAAATATCTGCAGAGATGACACGGTTTACCTGGTTTGTGCTTTGTGATGTGACAGTTGAGGAGAGAGGGTGAATCTTGTGCGTCCTTCTAGTCATTGCAGCAGCACAAAGAAGTTATTGTAGTTGTTTCTACAAACTTTTCCAGAGGTATGATACTTGGAAAATCTACTGTGAGGTTGCAGATTTTAATCTGCAGACATTAGCCTGTTTCATATAATAGAAATTAAAAAAAAAAAGCAAAACTTGTCCTGTGAATATGAGGTACATAATATTTAAATCGTGGTTTTATCTACAATTTGTCATGCAAAATGTGCGTGAATCTCTATGGTACACTCAACTAGACCTGTTTTAAGTAATTCTCAAAAATATACAGTAAAAGCAAGTTTCTATTGCTTGATATTTTATAACTGGTCTTATGAATAATACAAGTCTCAAAATATATTTTAAAAGGGTATTTCTACTGTAACTTTTGAAAGTTAAAAAAAAAATACTTATAATTTTGAAATATTTTGTTTCAAAACCCAGCCCACCTGAAAGTCCTGTGTCTCTCACTGCAGCTACAATGGTAAATTTATAACAGAATACTAGAGATGCTGTTCAGCAGCACCAGCTCCTAGGTGGTACCCATAAACAAGGTGCAGATTGTCTACAGTGGGATAAATGGTTTGACTTTTTCAGCCTAAACTCTCTTTCTGAAAAAGGAACCCTATTATTCCCTAAAGATGTATAAAAGTATGTAAAAATCTTAATAAGAAAACCTAAGCTGTTCAGGGACACTGCATCTAACTTCATATAATATAAGCAGCCTCTCTGAAGTTAGTGGGATCATTAATGAATAAATTATTAATAAATATTTGCTGGTCTAAAATAAAATATCCCAATAGTCTGTTACCAAAATTAAAAAAAGATATTATCAAAATATGGACAAAGTAGTAATAGCTCAGGTCTACCTATGCCTAGCACAATATTGTAACTTGTCTATTTAGAAGCAGGTACTGGACACCAGACGACAGGTAAGCACGAATGTATCTCTAGTGTATATCTAGAAGAGGCAGTGAATGAAATATTTTTCAGCATTTATCAGGTTCTTCAGTAAAGATGAGTTGTTCATGTAATCTGCGTTTCATATTTGTTTCTCATTTCTACTTCTTTGGGACAGCAACCTGTGTCTTCCGGTTACAACAGATACAGATATATATATCTGTATATATATACACACTCTAACTGCTATTTGAGAAGATAAAAAGTTCCTCCCTTTTCATGGTGTATTTTTTGGTTTCACCTGTGTTTACAAAGGGTTGTGTGGTATCTCAATACAACAAATTTCTTGCTAAAAACATATTTCTTTGAGCTGCTAGGAAAGTTAATTTTGCTGATAATGTTCTAAAATTAAGTGAAAAGGTTTTATCGTCTGAAGTACAGACAAGTACACCTCCCCTTAAGCTCAGCTGAAATAATTATCTCCTTACTCTGGGCTAATAAGGTGCATTTCATAGTAATCCAACTTCATCCCTTCTGGAAGCTGGTTCACATAGATTAAAGGCCAATCCAAAATCATATGAACAATTTAAGAGCATTGCAGTTGTACCTTACATGTCAAGAAATAGCTTTCCAAGTTTCTCTATTAAAAAAAAGAATGAAAGAAGAGTGTTCATCTCCAAAGTAGTTAAAAAAATCAACTTTTGACATCAATGACATTGTAATGATTGTTGTCATTAGGTATCAGACTGAGAGTTTGAGTCTATCCTTGCTGATATAAGCAAATGTGTATTAACATATAACTGGTTTAAGTGCCACAAGAAAAACCTTTCAGCTAATTTAGTCAGCTAAGCACAGAAGTTTGTTGAGGTTCAAACTATTACACTGATAGCAAGTGATGTGCATACTTTGAATAAATAGTGATGTTTGCAGTAGGTGTTTGTTTGGGGTTTTTTTTATTGGCTCCCAAATATAAAAATAGATTGGGTTTTCACAAAGCACTCAGCTTTGACCTAGGTTACCTCCCTGATAAACCTCTGCTGATTTTAATGGAGAGGAGGTATTTTGTGTAAATTTTCTTTTGTATTTACAAGATGACATGCAAATAAAGCAGAAAGTGAGAGACTTGGGAGGGGAGGGGGTGGGGAAGCTGATATATCAGCTTCATTTTCTTGTCCTCTCTACAAGAGATTGTTATTAACAGAACTAGATATTATGATTATTTCTTAACGTCACAAATGTATTGGTATGTCCCAAAAGAGAAATGGAGGTCCCCTGCAGGAAAGCATGTCCATTGTGGCAGGACTAGGGTTTTTTTGTATTTCATAATCTCCTCTAAATGGAGGACACAAAAGAATGCAAGCCAACACATCCAGGGCCTTAGTTTTAGAATTATGTTGGCAAATAATTTATTATTGAATACTGCAGGGACATATGATTTTAATCTTTCACAATATTGGTGCCAAAAGTAGATGTGGACTTACTATATACCACACTAGAACTACATCTGTTGAACAAGGAGTCAGATGACTGCAAAAGGTACGTGTGGTCTCTTTGCTATCACCTCACTATTCCCTTATTCCCCATTTGATCTGACCTGGGTAGGAACATGGATTTGCCTACAGGAGACCTTTCCATATGTTGAAATTTGCAGGGACAGAATGATTTGAGATGGTGAGGAGACAGGGACCCCTTCTTCTATTCATACTCTGCAGGGTGGGGTTCCCTACCTTCTCACTCTTCAAGCTTCTGAACGGACAAGCTACTGACCAGACAGAATTGTCAGAAGACAAATGTCCTGTTTCCCAGGCACAGGCCATGCAGAAGGTATCTTGTGAGGGCTTGCAGGGAGGCTCACCAGGAAGCACAGGTCTAGTCTCCCACTCACGTTCATAAACCCTGCAATGTAACAACAGCAATCTGAAGTTAAACTACGGAGGTTCACTTTAAAAGTATAGTCCTGGTCTGAACTGAGAAGTTAATGTAAACATACCCCCTGATGTTAAGAGAGGGTTGGTACCTAATAAACATAGTGTGGTCTGTAACTGTATATGCCCAGAGCTGTGAGGTTGTTATGAAAAGAGAAAGTTATCCTTACATCTGTGGGGTTGTAGCTAATACAGCTCCTCCCACAGAAAGCTGTAGCTGTTAAAATACCTTGGTACTTCTAACTCTGCGTTCTCGCTGTTAACCAATCTGTTTATACAATTTTCTCTAAACGTGCAATTATCACTTGCCAAAAACATTTGGATTTTTAATTTCAACAAATTCCCAGCAACAAAAGGAAGGTTTAGAAATGCCAAAATAAACATTCTGCATCTTTAGGGGCTTCAGAGGTGTGAAACAGATACAGTCAGTGTTCAGACACAAATGAAGTAAGCTTGGTTGGAGCACGTATGCATTTCCCTAAGTTTTTTGCCTTATGCTGGTAGCCATCTCATTTAGAGCAACTCAAGATATTAACTTTGGACTGCCAAACTTGAATTTTTAGCCCATGATATAGCCACAGGTTTGAAATCCTGTAGAAACTCAGCCTGGATCTGGGTATCAATAAAACATCACAGTTTCCAGTCTGATTTGTCTGCATTCTGCAGGTCACATAAGTACTTGTTAAAGCCCTTATATAATTTTTCAGCTGTTCAGAGCTTTCCCTTCTGACATGATTGTAGTTGAAAGAGTCTGATGTGAGCACTGATTTTCATTTGCAACATGTGCGATTTTCATAGCTAGCTGCCAATGCAACTTCATGTCTGAATTTACTGTGCTTAAGGATAAAAGTTTTTTTTTTTAATAAAACTAATGAAATGAAACTGTATTAATAAACATTTGGTTTGCTAAGAATCTTGCTTGCCTATATTTAGAGAAATTTAAAAGTTATTTTGGGGGAAAAAAAATAACAATTCCACTTCCTCTGGCAGATTTCATGAAGAGGTAAGCTATAGCCCAATGGAAATCAATAAAACAGTAGAATAGACTAATACTACTTGTTTACCAAATTGCTACCAATAACAAGAATAGTATCAATTTATTCAAGAGTAATACACAAAAAAGGAAGAGATTTGGAGTAACTTCATTACAACCTTACATCTGTTGGGAAGGAAAATGTCAAAAGGGTAGCATCCCAAGTAAGCGGTGGCTGATATGACAGATGAGGAGGCTGCTCCAGAGAGCTGCTGTCATTCCTTGAGAAAGCTGGTAATAGGTTAATCTTCTTAAGATGACTGAAAAATTTGGAAGAGTATTGTAAAGACTGAGATGTGGAAAAAGCCTATGGAAATATCCAGGAGATAAATACCAGATTTATAGTATATTTTTTTAAATGTGTATGCAGCTTCAAGAATCAGCCAGCAAGAAGCAAGCAGAGTTCACTGCTCTCCGAGACAGTTTTTGTCTGGTCAGGACTATCAGTAACTGATTTGACAGCAGAGGACAAGAATGATTCTTTCTGCTACAAGATGTAAATAACTGAGACAGAGCCTTGAGTCAGGAAATCATTCAAACACTTACTTAACTGGTATTCCTGGGCAGAGAGGTTTTCTGAACAGTGGTGTGGTTCAGACATAGCAAATAGAAAGGCATTAAGTTTATGCTGATTATAAGGATTTTTATTTTAAAACATGACAGTTGGAAGTCACACCTAGTGTTGCTCTTCCAGGATCATTTGTTAACATGAACTGTGAAAATTTGTTAAATTCTAGGCAGAAACAGATTACGTGGGTTTTTATAAAAATACTACTGAGCATATTTTAATTTATATTGAAAGACATTTATCACTATTTTTACATGCACAAAGATAAAGAAAGCAATCAAATCAGATTGCAACACGTTGTCATCAGAGGCAACTTTTTAACCAGACAGAAATAATGTTTATTGAATAATTTTGACTTGCTTAACTGAGTCTCCATTATCGTTTACTAATGTTATGAAATGTTAAGTTAATGTTTTGAAATGCTAGGCCTTAAACTAGAGGTTATTTATAATAGTTACCATTTCAAATGATGGCCGTATCTTTATCAGGCAACACATAACAGAACACTGTTCATGGTATTAGACCTTGAAATGAAGTAATACAAATAGCACATACTATCTTTTTTTTTTCTGGTTGTCTATTGATATTCTGTGGTACCCAGGAGGGTTCGCTCTCGACAAGGGAATAGTGTACATCCTACCTTCCTTTTAGCCCTGTCTTATACTGTTTCAACACTCTAAGAATTTTTCAGTATTACTAGTAAAATCAAAGTCATAATGTGAATTTATTATTATTTCCATGTCATTTTATGGGAGGAATAGTTCACAAATACAGAAAATGTTGCACTCAAAAACATTTTAATGATGTGTATGCAACAATGACTGGTAACCAGAAACAAGAGAAATGTAACTTATTTTATGAATTAACTGACTAGAGTTTGGACTCAAAAGCAGGGGAGACATTTTTTGGGCAGTTACAGACAAGCCTGTAGCTAACACTAGCAAAAAAAACCCAAAAACCAGCCCCAAACTGGAGCAGAGTAGAAAGATATTGCCAAAAATGGGCCAGCACACTACAGGCAATGAACACATGAGAAGTTTTTTTGTTTCTGGTCCTGTCTATTGTAGCGAGAAATGAACATCAGTTTTGTACTAACTGTTTGCTAATCTGTCAGCACGGATGATTGTCTCTGTGCTCTACCTCCCTACAGCTTTGCCTTTATTTTGTGTGGAAGGTGGTTGTGGGTTTTTCGACTGCTGGACAGGCCCAGTTGGTACAACAGGTTATGCAGTAAGGCATACTGATATACTGAATATTTTGTATAAAACATGAAGCATCTCACATTAAGGAAGCCTGAATATTTCTCTCTATAAAGATACTGTATTTAATGTAGATATTCATCTGAATAACTTGAGCTTTGGTGTAAGAGGTTTTCAAGTACAAAAAGGAACCCAACCAGATAATCAACCAAAAGACCTTGATAATTTATACTGTTATCTTCTCAGACAAGGAGTGCTCATGAAAGATTGTCTGGCTTAAATCTTGTATATAGAATGATAACTAACTGATTTCTCTTTCTGCATCCTAAACAGTGAAATCTAGAGGTTAAAAAGTCATTTAATGGGATTTATTTTAAATATATTACTTTATAGTTTTAACAGGTTACTCTTCTGCAATACTGCAGAAAGAAAAAAAAATGGAAATTTTGGTATGTTTTGCATAACATTAAGTCTTCTAGTCAAAGTCCTCCTAATTTGTTTTCCATTCTAGGTACAGAATACTGCTGCTTGGACCTTGTTTCAGAGATGCTTTATAGTCAATATATTTGTGACAAAATTGTCTTCTCTTTTTAGAAAACTGCCTAAAACATGTCTTAGTGTCATTAGACAGAAGCTATATAGTAAAAGTGTCTTGAAATAGTAAGAAATAAAGCAACGCAGAATTCCAGCACTACATACGTGGATTACTTTCCATACGTGTTGTTACTGGTTAGTCTGGTGTGATACCCTGGTACAGCTGCAAGTCAGCGGTGGAGCCCCAGGCATACAATCCATTGTGCCTGCCAGAAAAAATAAGGCCATGTGGCCAGGAAAAATGATCAGCTACCGCTGCAGAACGCTGCCGGCTGCTCCCAGCTGCAGCAGGCAGCAGAGCCTGGGCACTTAACAGAGCTCCCTGCAATTCCCCTTCTGCCTTCCCATTCCTCTGCGGCACAAACCAAAGTGACACCCATACTTCTTGTACGGTAATGTCTCTGGGACCCATCTGCCACCATCAAAGAGCTCAGCAAACACCTGTTGCTAACAATGACTATCTATCGATTTCAAAAAGAAAAAGTTATTCTAAGAGATCGTATCCAAACAATTCCTGTATATCGTTCCATACACTTTTCCAGATGCTAATACCATTGATAAATTTAAACTGAATTATCACTATTCAAAGAAAAAACAATTGGGCTATAATAAGTGGTTTTGTCACCAGAAGAAAGCTTTTTCAGATAGTAAAGTCATTAAATCTTATTTACATTAACTTATAGCTGTGATTGTCTTGATTATCTTTCCTGATAAGGAACGTCGTCTATTTTCATGAATGAATATAAAAATTAGTGAGTCTGCTTTAATGTATGAAGGGACTCCATATGAATTTAAAGTCGGTTGATACAGTCTGTACAGACTGTTTTCTAAAAAGAATTTCTGAAAGTAATTTAGCAACTGTGATTCCAAAACAGCAGGAAAAAGCAATCTATAGCATTTGATTTCCCAAACATGATGTCAATTATATGCTTCTGGGTCCAAAATTTAGTACATTACAATACTAACAAATCAGTATTTATTTGATACCAAACCACTACATAAATAAATGCAGTCCTTCAATGTTCAAAGGCGTAGGAAGCCAAAAGTCTAAGCATTGCCAAAATCAAAATGTCACAACAATGCAAAATAAAGGAAACAACAGTAAGTATGGGAAGATGACTGCATGGTAGAGTTGCTCTGGTGTGTTGGTACAAAGTTTACATATGCACTGTCTTTCCTAAACCTATCATAATCAAGAGATTATTTCAGGCTCTAAAGCAGTGAAGTAAAATATCCAGACCTTCCAAGCACCTTTAATACACATTGTAGATGCCCCACGGTGATGATAAAACAGTAATGGTGTCCTTTTTCCTTTGGGAGGCGCACACAAAGCGAGCCCTAGGTTAGCCTTTCAGTGACCTGGCTGATGTTGTCAGCAGAGCCTGAGGTCGAGGTGAGCATTCTCCAAGCCAGACATAAGTTAATTCTACTGGAGCGCACCACGTCGCCTATGAACCCTTATTTCATAGCCCATAGCAACAAGATGCGTTTGGATAGGACCAGTGACAAAGGGTTATGGAATGTAATTTGGAATAAAAACTCAAAATGAGGATTTTAAGGGAAGAAAATATAAATCAAGATGATTAAAATACTGTAGGAAGGTTTATTTCAGGCTATTAAAAATTCTTTATATTTTTGGTTGTGTTGTTCAGTATCTGTTATAAATAATTTGCAACAATTAAGGATAAAGAAAGCAGCTTCGCATGGGAGTGTGTTGGAATGGTGCCATCAGTAAGGCTGAGCCGTGGTATTTGACAAAAAGCCCTGTGTCAAGGCAAACTAATGACTATTGTTTGGCAATTAAAGCTCTGAATTTTCAGGCAAAATAACGGACCATTTGTCTTATTCCACACACGCATTTCTTTTCAGCTTGAGAGGATAAGAGAACAAAAATATCCACTGTTAAAGGATTGTGTTTTTTTTCTTTTCTCCTTTGGTCTCATTTACATTACTCCTTCACTTCAGCATCATGTTCTCAGATCAGCTCCTCTCTCTTTTTTCTTCTATTGTTTCTTCCCCTCCAGCCCACACATATGCTATAAAAAAAAAAAGTCAAAAAGAAAAAAAAAGAAAAAAAGGAAAAAAAACAAAAACCACTAGAGGCTGGAGCTAATGCTGTTCTGGAAAACTCTTATTTTTTGACTCATCTATTGCCAGCCACTTCCTTTCCCCTAACTGTACCAATTTAAGCACACTATTTACCAAAGTTTAGCAAAACATCTTTAAAGTCTCTCTCTATGTTTCTAAAATAATCATCCTATCGTAATATTGTAATAAAATTCAAAGCTGTGTCACCTATATATATATATACACCTATTGCTTTCAGATGCCAGGAGGTCTGCAAATACCTCTCTAAGGAGAATCCCCAGGCTGAAATGAATTGTGTCTTAAAACACAGACATTTGCTAAACGTTTTATTGCTTGCTTTATTCACAAGCAAACTGGGAATTCCTCTGTAGGCCTCTAAGACTAACACCAAATATGAACTACAACATCTGTCAGCATAAATATAGGTCTGAGTTACGAAGGAATGTCTAATCTTGGAATAGTTCATGCTGATAGAAGAGTTGGGAAGTTATACATAACATCAGTGCAAAAACATTATTTTTCCTGTCGTGGTAGAGCTCTTATACAGAGATGACAATGAATACCCAAGTTGCTTTACTAGAGCTTAAGAAACTTATTTCCTTCTCTCAATCTGAGAAAAAAAATAAATTAATCTTTCTTGAAGTGAAGGAAATCTGGTAAATAGAGGAAACTGGCACCTGAAGAAAAATTATTCTGTATACAATCTCCTGTAAGGCACTGTAGAGATCTCCCCACAAAGCAGCAACTAGCTCTTGCACAGAAAAGTGGTACCTGGGAAGCCTGAAGGACAATATTCAGTCCGGTTGCCCTCTGTAGACCAACCAGTGGGTGATGCAGTGTTGTCAGAGTTTGTATGAGATCTACGATGTAGTGTTAGTTAATGAGATCAGTCATTTATTTCCCCTCCTTTATCTTCTTGTACTTCCAAATAATATCTACAGAACACTGCACAGTCACCACTATCAATAAATAACACAGATGTCTCATAAACTCCTACCCATTTAGGACAACACAGAAGACAAGCAGGAGCTGAGGGGTACCTGACAGTCATCTGTAATACGCAACACTGAAACTTCACATGAAGCCACGTTTAAAACACTAGTATATTTACAAACTGTTTTAAAAAACCCAATGAACCCACGTTTACCTAGTTTTGGGAGTGCATACATGAAAATCTAAAACCTCCTGGTAACTTTCTTCCTCATGGGCCTCTTCGAATATATTTTTGATGGATATCTAACTTTGATGACCCAGCCTTATATCAAGCTTCAAAGGATAGGAAAAGTGCCTGCGTGGATGGCCGGTCACACCAGCTAAGTGTGCATTCCCCGTTAATGGACCAGAGCAGTGAAGTGGAGCCTGACAGCAAAGAGTAGTAAGAGGGTTCCCAGTCCATATGGAAAACCTCTGTCTACTTAAAATCACTGTTTATTTAAGGTATTCCCTGAAAAGACCTTTGTTGCATGACACCTTGAAATCAAGACTGAACAGAGCAGGCCCCTGGACACCCACCCCCTTCCCAGGCTGTGGGGTATAGCTATCTATGAACAAGCAGGTTTCTATCTGCCTGAAGGCAAGGGGCTGCTCTGTGCTACATGGGGTGCAGACCTCGACAGAGCAGGGAGGTGACAGGAGATGGCCTCTGCTGCTGAGACCACTGGGGGCTCCACTCGGGAAAGCACCTGGTGCTCACCTTCCAGTCACAGGCAAACCAGCAGTGAGGTCAGGCAGGGGTGCAGGTCTTTACAGAATAAACCCTTCCTTGCTTTTGGGTGCGTGTGACTCCATTTTTGATGAGCAGGGCCAGAAACACTCCATAGTTATGAAAGAACATTACTGCCTCACCCGCCTCCTGAGCGGCCCTTGGCCTTACGCTTTATGCAGCTGGATGGAAAGGGCTGGGGACCCTAAGCCTGGCGTCCTTTCAAGCCCTGCAGAAAAGTGTTTTTAAAAATAATAACATGATAAAGTGTTCTTCTGGAAATACGGACCTATAAATGAGCGTCTGGGTAGCAGAAAACAATAATCAGTAAATCCTGCTTGTTGTAGGCTGAACAAACCCCTCCCGACCGGCAGACCCGCAGGTGGCTGATCGCCGGCCGCA
>NW_010324884.1:1335-2732 GCF_000700745.2 Antrostomus carolinensis | reverse complement strand
CCAATCCTAACCATTCTATGATTCTATTTCACTTTATCCACTTGGTCCCCAGAGTGGCCTTCAGAACTGGAGTTTTGACTCTTAAATTATTAGTATAACTAGAAGGGAAAATTCAATGCTTCCAAATGGGATCCCAAAAGCCAACTTAGTGACAAAGAATCCATACAGCATTGGCCTAAAAAACACACCAAGGATGGAGATGCATCCTAAAGCTCTCTCTTCTGTAGAGAAAGGACAAATCTCCCTCGTTTTGCAATCCTTGTGCTGTCTTTCTCTCCTGAAAATACACTTTTTATGTCAAGAACAGAAGAGATGAACTTACAACACCTTTCTCCTTCACGCTTGACAAAACAACCACCTGGTTAGGAGATGGGAAACCAAGACCAAGTATCATTTCTTGCAGATGTGGGGACACAGTCCTTGTCACTCCCATTTCCCAAGTACACAAAGGTATATCAGAAAGTCTTCTCCCATTCTTCATGCAAGACCACTGAAGCTCCTAAAAAGTCTGCACAGAGGGGAATCTTAAAATTTCACCTTCACACATCACTGTCATCTCATGAGGAATGACCATTTACTGGTTGATTGTTGCAGTGGCAGGAGCTAAAGCTTAGCAGCTGCCACTGATTTTAAAATTGTTGAACCACATGAAACCAACAGCTTCTGCTATTGAGTCTTTTATTAAAATTTCCTTTCCAATAGCCCTCAAAAGTGTTTTAAAGTCTCAATCTCTGCAAACACCCCTAATTTCCCATTTAATTTCCATATGTGCAGCTCCAGAGAGGTGGAATCTCTTCTGGAGTCATCCATAGAATGCCCCAATGTTCCTCCAAACCAATATGTTTCTGGGCATTAAGGTCTGTCCTGGGTGAGAATTGGTACCATGTTGCCACTTAAAATATATTTCTATAAAAGTCTTCTGATATCATATCAAAATAATTTCTAGGGAGAAAGACTGATGCAACCAGGACTCCTTCAGTTTTTTTCTGCTTTGAATGATGTATCCAAATTATATGACCATGCTCTCACTTTCTTTTCATGAAGCAGTTAGCAAGAGGCAAGACATTCTCCTAGCTAGTAGGGTATAGGAAGGAGATAATCCTCAGGGTATGCTGCCATCTCAAGATAGAGGTACCTCCAAGGACCTCTAGGCATTCCTCAGATGCAGAATTCAAGATGCTTTCACAGAATCCCAGACTGGTGGGGTTGGAAGGGACCTCAGGAGATCATCCAGTCCAACCCCAATGCCAAAGCAGGTTCCCTGAGCTGGACAGGGAGTCTGGGAGCAGTAGAAACCTGGAGCCATCTCTCCTGTAGTGCATCCTTGCATGAGATGTGATCCAACAGACTCAAACAAAAGTTTCCTGTGCTTCAGCTGCTGCTGTAGAGAAGTTTTT
>NW_010324884.1:0-1230 GCF_000700745.2 Antrostomus carolinensis | reverse complement strand
AATCCATATAAGTTGAAGGGGATGGTGCCATAAAAAATGACTTTTAACCCTTGAAATCACAGAATCTCAGACTGGTGGGGTTGGAAGGGGCCTCAGGAGATCATCCAGTCCAACCCCCCTGCCAAAGCAGGGTCACCTTGAGCAGGTTGCACAGGAAAAGTGTCCAGGTGGGTTTGAACATCTCCAGAGATGGAGACTCCACACCCTCTCTGGGCAGCCTGTCCCAGGGCTCCAACACCCTCACAGGAAAGAACTTTTTCCTTCAGTTTGTCTGGATGCTTTGGTTTTATATTGACAGCAGCAGAGGCCTAAAGACTTTGGGCACTTGTGGGCAGGTGATCCGAGGATCACTGTTAGTAGTTTCTCCTCAACCCTCACGTACTCTTCCTCTGATGAAGCCATAAAAATGCAAAGATCCTAGTGTTGACCAGGGCAACAAGTTTATTTGTTGACAGAAACCTTCACTTTCCAGTTGTTTGGAACAAGTCACATGGCTTCCATGAAGCACCAAGTGACCTTATAACCTGAGCCATGGAAAGTTGTGTGATGTTACACAGCCATTTGAGTTGTTTAGTTTCCTGGACATTCTAAGAGAAATTCAGGAAACTTGATGGACAATGTGAGTAATTCTTGGTTTTATTTTTTCATGGTAGCAAACAAGGGAACAGAAATTCCATGAATATGGAAGAATGTTATCTGGAACTTAGTCCCTGGGGACTTTCCAAAAGTCAACCACCACGTTTCCTCAGGTTTGTTAAGCCCAGCTTGTTATTGTAATTCACATCAAAACATCTTTCAAAGACTACCCCAAAGGCCAAGAAAACCCAGTTTTGACTCATTTTTATTTATAACCACATCCCTGCACAGTGAAGTTTAGGAGGATCTATGTGCAGATTGCCACCACACATCTTGAAGTGTCAAAGTTTACCTCCAGAAGCCTGCTCTGGAGCAAGCAGGAGAAGAATCAAGGAGGCATTTGTGGCAACCTGATGACACCATTGTTTTCAGGTTGTGGCAAGTCAGAAATATTGAGATAATGAGATTTGGAAACTCGAATGAAAAGACTTAGACCCAGGTGCTTCTTTTCCATCTGAGGCTTTGCAGCCGGTAGCAACGAGTGCAAACAGCAGCCAAAAATCCCTAAGCAGTTTATATTACATCAGAGGACCCCAGAGGACAGGATCAGTGTAAAGTTCACTCACACATTTTATTTTATTTTATTTTATTTTA
>NW_010324883.1:0-1237 GCF_000700745.2 Antrostomus carolinensis | reverse complement strand
ATATATCACTTGTACCAGCCAGAATTTAGTCACAACATGTCATTTAATATTCCAGACAGTGATTCCTCTATTAAATAGAAATTTGCTTTATGACTTTGAGGACCAAGCTCCTCAATATTGAGTTGTTTCTTTTTTTTCCCCACTGGTTATCTGCTTGGAAATGACATTAAACTGTGGCTATAAAGTGTGTTTGATTTCCTGGTGTAGTGACATACACAGTTCATGGGGTTTGATGTGTTCTTTCAATAAAATATTTTGTGCTCTATAATTTTTGTCCCTCTTTTGAGGAAAAGAAAAGGGACAAGAAAAATTAACAGTATGGAAAGATGATCTTCTTGTATAATTATGTGGGGTTTTTTACTGAAGTTTCTAATGTTTGATAAAGTTCTTCACGAGCCAAACTCAGACCTTCAGCAAGGTGAACATCACTTTCTCAATCCACCTCCAGAAGGACGTGGAGGTGCTGGAGCGTGTCCAGAGAAGGACAACGGAGCTGGAGAAGTTGGGATATTGGGAAGTCCCAGAAGCTGCTGCTGATCAAATGCCCATCAAATCTTTGATCCCACAGCTTGCTGAACCATCTCCCTATCTTCTCTGCTCATCGATCGACCTATTTAATTGTGACAAGTATCTTTTTGGTTCCCATTAATCAACAGAACAACTGGCTTAATAATTCCCTGGCCTTTGGTCCCGTAATTTAGGTCATTTAATTCTTAATTATTATTATTTTGTTAATTATCATAAGGCTAATGGGCACATTCAGGACCATGATGAAGAGCAAAGCTCCTGATACATATCAGGTATCTTCTGAGCTTTAACAAGTGAGTTTACAACAGTGATGAACGATGAGGTGCAGCTCTATTTAATTTCAAAGGAGGGAAACAACTTCCCAAAGACAAATACTGAGTTTCCAGCAAGTCTTGGAATATTTGCCAAAGGCAGAACATCGAGAATAAGGGGAAATTAGCAAAAACTACTTCAAAAAGGACATTCTGTAAATGGAATCTTTTTTTTTTTTTAACCTTTACTAAATTAACAGCTGCTCATTTCTTCCATGAACCTCGTAACTCAAAATTTCTAGCACACAAGGTGCTGAAAAGGAGCATCCTCCACTGAAATTTGGGTCTCTGGGTATAAAATTGCAGCTCTCTTGCTGGAATTATTAGCATCAAATTTACACTGTTGATGTAGAGACCTTAGGTGCTTCCTGTGGTGGTGGCACTGGGAGCACTGGGCT
>NW_010324882.1:362-605 GCF_000700745.2 Antrostomus carolinensis | reverse complement strand
CACCACGGCAACTGCTGCTATTTTATTTTTTAAATCCGTGTAGAGAAAATAAGCGCCCAGAAAAGAGAAACACCAGGAAAGCTCTCGCTTCCTTCCTACCTGGACAGGGTTCAGCTCAGTTCAGTGCGTGCCGAGGAGGAGGGGGCAGAGGAGCACTATCTAAAACAAAAGTGGCGCCAAAACCCCCCAGTAAGAAGCATTCTTCTTCCTCCTCCTCCTCCTCCTCCCCCCCTCTCCCCCACC
>NW_010324882.1:0-238 GCF_000700745.2 Antrostomus carolinensis | reverse complement strand
TCTCCCCCTCAGCGAGCGGCTGCCGAAGAGCTCGCCCAAAGTCACTCGGAGGGGAACACTCGCCCCCCACAAAGGCCTTGCCCGAGCTGGGCGCCGGGGGAGTGGGGGTCACCAGCTCTTTCGGAGGAGGCAGCGAAGGGAGGCGGGGGGGAAAGGCGCAGGTCAGTCCCCACATCCTCACTTGGGCCAAGGGAACTCGTTCTCGCCAGCCCTCCGGCCCAGTCACTCGGGAAGAGGC
>NW_010324881.1:1183-1433 GCF_000700745.2 Antrostomus carolinensis | reverse complement strand
GGAATTTGCTGGGAACCTGGCACTCACAGCTCCTGTCCCTTGTCCCAAAGCCACACCAGCACCCGTGGGACAGGGCAGAGGGAGCTCGTTAGCCCTGGAGCCATGTGGAACGGGTCTCTGAGGTGCAGTGATGGGAGATGGGGGCACCCCAGGGCTGTCACCCCATGCCCAGTGCCACGGGTGGGTGAAGCACAGGGGCTGAGGGCAGGGGGGATGGCCCTGCCCCGGCTCGTTGGTCTAGGGGGATGAT
>NW_010324881.1:569-1054 GCF_000700745.2 Antrostomus carolinensis | reverse complement strand
TGGACAGACACATCCCTGTGGGCAGGATGGACCCCCGTGAGCTGGCAGTGGGGTCCTGCCATGCCCAGGGGATGTAGCTCAGCGGGAGAGCGCTTGCTTTGCATGTAAGAGGCCCTGGGTTCAACCCCCAGCATCTCCAGCTCCTTTTGCCCCCACAGCCCCTCCCTGCCGGCTGCGGGGCTGCCAGAGCCCCCCAAGCCCCGACAAAAGCCCTGGGGATCCCTATGGGTATGGCTGACCTGGGGCTGATTCCCACCATCCACAGGCTGTGGGGGCACTGAGGGAAAACCACAGCTTAGTTGTACCCCTAACCCCAAAATGTGGGGGACAGAAGGTTTGGGGGGGCAAAAAAGGGGTGCAGCACCCTGGCTCGTTGGTCTAGGGGTATGATTCTCACTTAGGGTGAGAGAGGTCCCAGGTTCAACTCCTGGACGAGCCCCCCCCCCTTTTGTGACAACCCCCCCCTTTAGGGACAACATCCACAC
>NW_010324881.1:0-542 GCF_000700745.2 Antrostomus carolinensis | reverse complement strand
ACCCCCTCCTTTAGGGACAACATCCACACTGCTGTCTGCAGCCCCAGTGGAGGAGGATCAGCCCAGGCATCCCGAGGTGTGGCCATTGGGTTTCTCTTCCAGCTGACACTGGGTTTTGAAGGCCTGGACACTGTCACTGCAGTGCCTGGACAATGTCGCTGTGGTGACAAGGACAAGGACAAGTGAGAACTCCCAAGAACAGGGGGATGTAGCTCAGCGGGAGAGCGCTTGCTTCGCATGTAAGAGGCCCTGGGTTCAACCCCCAGCATCTCCAGCTCCTTTTGCATCCCTCAAAACTTCCTGTGGGAAACATCCCCTTTCTTGATGCACAGGACATTCCCAAAGCTGATCTCCCCCTTGCACTAGAGTTTCTCCTCCTGGAATCCCCCAGCTCTTTCCTTTCCAAGGTATCTGCCTTTCCCCGGGCCAGAGCTGCCCACTGTGACCGTGGTGGCAGCAGGGGACCCTCCGCCACCCCCCTGCCCTGACAGCCCCATCCCCAGGCAAGGGGGGCCGAGCTGGGTCTAAGGGGAGCAGCTGGG
>NW_010324880.1:11905-22293 GCF_000700745.2 Antrostomus carolinensis | reverse complement strand
CATTTCTATTTTCTCCTCCCCATCCCACCAGTGGGTGGGGGGTGAGGCGGGCAGTGACCCTTCCTGGTTAAACCACATCACAGCTGAAAATATCCCAATCTCAGTGATGCAGCAGGACTCACTAATGGAACAGAGAAAACTCTTTCTGGAGGTGTGCAGCAAGAAGATGATGCAATGGGCATGAAATACACAGAAGGAAATTCCAGTGGTCACAGGCTGGGACAGGATTGTAGAGAACTGGGGGTGGAATCTTCATCCTTGGAGCATTTCCAGACTTGACTGAACAAGGTCCTGAGCAAACTCATCCAACTATGAGGTTGATCCTGCTTTTAGCAGAGGTTGGACCAGAGACCTTCATAGATCCCTTCTGACCAGGGGTCCAGAGAGGCAACCCCACCTCCCAGGTGTCGAGGTGATTTAAGCCTAACACTTTTGAAAGCCACAAAAATGCAGAAATTTCTGCAGCACACCAGCCACACCAGAGAGCTCGCTCCCAATCCCACAAGTCCTCCAGTGTCCTGAGTGGCAGACCCAGTACAGTGTCCAGTTGGTGTAAGATGTCCTCAGCACAAGGAATGGTTTGGAAGAGGCTCAGGACACAGGGAACAGTGCAGAGCATCCCGGACTGGCTGTGTCTGCAGCAATCAGAATAGGAAGGTGTTTCAGGAGGTGTTCCACCACCTGTTCCTCCTCACTCCTAGTAACACAGCTGCTTGCTATCCCTTCTCCCCATAACATGGATGGAGACCACATCCATGTCCTCTCACAGCCTTCCTCCAAGAGACTGGAACTCCATAGACCTCAAGGACTGTTGGGGTGAGAGAGACCACACCATGTCTTATGCAGGGTCTCTGACAAAGACTGATCTATTGAAGAGCTTCCAGATCAGACTCACGGCTTCAGCTGAGTCCCTATGGACCTGATCTCAGGTTCAGGGCAAAAGGGAACATGACTGTACACATTTTTCCTAATCTCTAGGTACCTTCACACCCTCACTGGGAGCCAGAGACAAGTGCATGGCTGGGCTGAGCACAGACGTCTTCTCCTCTCTCAGGCAGAGGCAGAACCTTGTCCCTGAGCTGCCCGTTGTGACAACACACCCAGCAGCTGGTATGCACGCTGTGGAGCTGTTTGCAGTGGTACATCCAGGAGAAAAGCATGATCCTGCTGGTTTTTCATGAGGAAGACCTAGGGCACCTGCCTCCAGCCTGCCAGCAGAAGCAAAGACATCCCTGCAGCCTCAGTGGCCTCCTGGGAAGGGGAGGGATGGGCAGTCCCCAGGGTCTGGCCACCCCTTCCATCCCAGCCCAGCCCCTCGGCTGTGCCCAGACCCACTGCTCTGCCCAGTCACCATCATCAAACTGGGCTCCTCAAAGCCTATCTGAGCCCTGGCTGGGCTCCAAATGGATGAGCCCAGGAGTGCGAGCCAGAAGTTAATTGCTGCTTGTTTTAAAGGCACTGGAGAGCCCTGCAGTCATCAGCAAAAGAGGTGAGAGCAAGTGCTGGTGTCACCAGCAGCCAGTGCTTTGCTGTAGCTGCTGGATGAGAAGCTGAAAGCATCTCCTTGATGACACACAGGCCTTGTGCAGCACCAGCATCCCTGCGCATCCCGCTGCATCCCAGGGGCTGGCTGCTGCTCCAGAGCCTGGCTGAGAGGAAACCAAGTGCCAAAGCATCAGTGTGGGCTGGATGGTTCTGCCATCCAGCTGAGCCTCGTGGCTAGAACTTTTCCTGAATGGCCACCAAGCCAATGTGTGACTGGCATTACCAATGCTCAGCAGTGCTTCATGGCTGCTCTCCACCCACTCTTGATACAACCAGTTCACAGAATCACAGAATCACAGAATGTTGGGGATTGGAAGGGACCTCGAAAGATCATCCAGTCCAACCCCCTGCCAGAGCAGGAACCTAAATGAGATCACACAGGAAGGTGTCCAGGCGGGTCTTGAATGTCTCCAGAGAAGGAGACTCCACACCCTCCCTGGGCAGCCTGTCCCAGGGCTCTGTCACCCTCACTGTAAAGAAGTTTCTTCTCAAGTTTAAGCAGAACCTCCTGTGTTCCAGCTCACACCCATTGCCCCTTGTCCTACCAGTTCCCAGAGAATGAAAACCTTGGGACCAAACCCTTCCACCAGGGCAGGGACCAGGGCTGGCCAGAGATCAGATCTCACTCCAGCAGATGCATCCATCAGCTCTCCCCAAGGCTGTGCTCCCACGTGTCCCTGGAGATCCCTGGTATCACAGTAGCCACCTGTCATCCTGGATTGTATCAGTGCCTGGCAGCTCTGGTCCCCAAGGCATCTGAGCAGGCAGAATGGGTTTTCTAGGAAGCTCCACATCTTATAGTTAAATAAAGTCACCTTGGGCTTTCCTATCACACACAAATGTTTCTCAGCATGCAGCTTCTCACTGAGCTTCTGCCTTCCCTGCATTCAGGCACTCCGTGCTGGACACCAACACTGCTCACTTCACCTCTGCTGCAGAGAGGACCTGCAAGTGCTCCTGTATGCATGTGCCAGGATCTAACCATGCACAAGGAGTCAGACGACCAGCACCAGCCCTGCAGTGCCCCTGGGCACACCCCACCTCAGCATCACTGACCCCCACCTGCATACAGGTCTGGGAGCTGCAGGCACAGGTCTGCTGCCAGTGACCATGGGGAGCACTGGTCATCAGCCAGCAAAGTCACACTTGAGACAAGGAGAGTGGTTTTCCCAGCTCAATTCAGATTAGATATTAGGAAGACATTCTTTGGTAGTGAGGGTGGTGAGACACTGGAACAGGTTGCCCAGAGAAGCTGTGGCTGCTCCTCCCTGGAAGTGTTCAAGGCCAGGTTGGATGAGGCTTTGAGCAACCTGGTCTAGTGGAAGGTGTCCCTGCTGCTGGCAGGGGGGTTGGAACTGGGTGAGCTTTAAGGTCCCTTCCAACCCAAAGCAGTCTGGGATTCTATGAATTTGTTATTGCAAAATGGGACATCATTTAAAACAAAACCTGTTGAAAAGAAATTCTTAGCAAATAAATTTGCAGGTTTTTGCCAGCAGTTGCTGGAAATAAAGTGGACACCTTTCATGATATTCCAGGGTTGATTTTTTCATGGTAGATTGCTGAGTTTTTGACAAAAAGGATCTGTAAGAATGACACAGGGGAGTGTAAAATCTCCCCAGACAGCTGAGCAGGATGTGTCCCAGGGTGCTGCTGTCAGGCAATGGGGAGCGTGGGGCTGGCTGCACGCTCCTCTGTGCCACGGCTCTGCTGTGCTCTGAGCAGCCATCACGGGAGGATAAATCAGACAAAGGGACTGGCTCCAGCCTGGCTCCTGTCCCCACAGTTCCTCAGCTGAGGCCTTGGAGGTCTTGTCCCAGTTAACTACCCCCACCGTGGACATTGATCTCACAGTGAGGACATCAGCTAAGCTCCTCATGCACTGCCCAACCTCCAGTCTCATTGTAGGCTTGGAAAACCCCACTCTTCTGCAAAGTCCAAGAAGAAGAGTTCAGCCCAGGGCCATGGCCCGTGTGCTGGCACAGGTGAACAATGTCAAAAGGTGTCTGCCATGTGCTGGAGATGGAGCCAAAAGGATCTTGGCTGGAGATACCCAGGCACAGGGACAGACAGCTGGGTTGGTGTCACCTCTTGTCCATGTCCCACATCGGCCATGTTGGACAAACCAGGCCAGCCCCACTCCAGCCTCTGACTGTCCATGGGTCTCCAGGAGCCCTGGTTGGGTGCAGGGAAGGGAAGGGAGCTCGGAGGAGCCTCCTTCTCAATTATTCATGGTGAGATCTCAGCTGATGGAGCTGGGGCTTTCAGAGGCTGGTTCCTAATGGAGCCTGCTGACGTGTCTGGCCAGTAAGCACTCCTGGGCCCTTTGCAATTCCCACTTCTCCCATCTCCGTTCCATAAAAATGCCACCTTTTCCTGCTAATGATGCATTAGGCAGCCATTACCCAGGGTTCATAGCCCTGCTGCCATCATCCAAAGATCTGGCACTGTTAGTGTGGGAAGGGTGGTGTGTGCTCTCCAGCCAGGAAATCGCACATGCTGGGATCTACCAGGAGTCTGGTCCACGCTGGAGGCTGACGGAGGGATGACAGCCCATCAGCTTGCACAGGGAGGGGAAGAGGTGAGAAAACAGGCACAGCTAGAGCATAGCATGACCTGCAGCCACCCTACTCCAGGTCTTTTAGGCAAAGGAAGGGAAGGGATGACAGAGGACACTTGGGGCCCCATCAGCTGGCATCCCAGGTGCTGCAGACCAGTTAGCATGATGTGCTGATTGCCTGCAGGACATCTCCACCTGCAGAGTCAAATGATGCCATGGATGACAGGTAGAGGCAGTGGTGGAAGATGACTGAGGAATGACAAAGTTAATAGTTGGATGTTGTGCAGGAGAGCGTGTTAAATGCTGCATCAGGAACATCTCCCAGCCTCTGGGCTGCTCTGGCTCCGTCCCTTTGCAACACTGGCCAGGGTTTCCTGGGACTTTCACCCTCTCCTGTCCATGTTTCTATCCCACACCAGCTGGGCAGGGCTGACATGCCTCAGTCCTCCCTCAACAGGCTCCCGAAACCTGTAGCAGGTGATAGGAGCTTGCTCTGGATAGCCATGCTTATAAAGCCATAGCACTGGCAGAGACATCCCAACCCCTTTTCCAGCCATCTGGCACCCAGAGAAGATGCCCAAGCCAACCTGCCTGGCTGAGCAGAAGCAATGCCTGGCAAAACACACCTGCAGCATGTGATACCCAAGAGCAGGGAGGTTGGGCACTGGTATGGGATCATGTAACCTGGTGGATCTCATTACCCTGGGACCTGCCAGCAGGTGAGTGGGAAACATTGTTTTTGGGGACACCCTGTGATGTCCTCAGCATGGACAGGGCCATGCATCCATGGCATGAGATCGTGTCTGCTTCACATGGTGCCTACTGAGGGCTGGAGTGAGTGATGCAACTGGTGTGGGAGGAGACAGGCAGTTATCCTAAGAGCAGTGACCTGCCTGCTGGTCAAGTTAGGGGCCATATGTGTGTGGTCATCTATCCCATGGCCAAACTGCAGGTCTTCTGGGAAGAGATATGGCCTGGAGACCTCTCCTACCCCAGCAAAGGGGAAAACATCTATCACACCCCAGGGCCTGGGGTCCTCTGGCTCCTCCACTCTAAAGTCCCTGCCTGGGGACTGGGCTGTCCTCACTGAGAATGGCCAGAGTGGAGGAGAGCTCCAGTTCCACCATGGTGGAGGACATGAAAGTGTGGGCAGTACAGAATTCAGAGCGATGGGACACCCCCAAACTGATCCATGCAGAGGGAGGCAGTGGACAGGGGACTTTCATTTACTTTAAAAGCACTCCACAAACAGGATCCACAGCATGGCTGTGTGGCCAGCAGGAGACCAGTTCACAGAATCACAGAATGTTGGGGATTGGAAGGGACCTCGAAAGATCATCCAGTCCAACCCCCCTGCCAGAGCAGGAACCTAAATGAGATCACACAGGAAGGTGTCCAGGCAGGTTTTGAATGTCTCCAGAGAAGGAGACTCCACACCCTCCCTGGGCAGCCTGTCCCAGGGCTCTGGCACCCTCACTGGAAAGAAGTTTCTTCTCAAGTTTAAGCGGAACCTCCTGTGTTCCAGCTCACACCCATTGCCCCTTGTCCTACCATTGGGCATCACTGAGAAGAGCCTGGCTCCATCCTCATGACATTCACCCTTTACATATTTATAAACATTAATGAGTCACCCCTCAGTCTCCTCTTCTCCAAGCTAAAGAGCCCCAGCTCCCTCAGCCTTTCCTCAGCAGCTTAAACCACCAGCACGGGCTGTGTGCTGGGAGCCCACAGCTGAGGGTCAGTGTGCAAGGGGCTGCACGGGGCTGTCCACCAGCAATTTGGCTGTGAGAGAGTAACTGGCTGCCCACAGCCCCATCCTGGCATCTCTGCTGATGTACATGGCAGGGCCAAAGCAGGACTATGTGAGTGTCCCTGCAGTGGGTGATGGGCAGCGTGGATGTTTGCAGAGAGCACAACCATCCAATACATGTCCTGGAGCTGCAGACATGAGTCATCCTTGGGACATTAGGCCACCACAATAAACCAAAGCACTGACTTACTCAGGAGTTGGAAATGGCCCCAATATCCTCTAATGGACACATGTCTGGTGGGAGGACAAGCTGCACAGCACCTGGGAGCTCTGGTTTTCTGAAGATCCAAACATCTCCCCCAGGGACTATCAGCAGGAGAGGGCTTGGGAAGGTTTGGCTCTGGCCATCAGCTTTAATAACAAGAAAATAGGATGATGGCAGCTTTTCCAGCTGCAGAGGAAGGGGTTGGGAAAGATCCCTCCCAGATGCAGGCAGACCCCAACCTAAAGCAACAGACACTCATGCTTCTGGGAGCACCGAACGTGAGTCCCACTGCCCAGAGATGAGGTGGCTCTGGTGAGGACGTGGGGATGGTGAGCGATCAGCTGGTCCTGAGCAGCAGGTGATTGGGGGCTGGTGCAGCAGTGCTGGTGTGAAGGGGCCCTGGCTTGTGCCTGCAGACACAGGAGCATGTCACCTCCAGCAGCACTGGTGGATGCTCAGCACAGGATTCCCAGGGGATCTCCAACCTCTTGCTGCCTGATTCTTGCTGCCACCAAAGGCAGGGGCTGGGGGCTCAGGGTGCCACCCCCGAGGCTGGCCCTGCTGCCAGCCATCCGTGGCCAAGCAGTGCCACCCTGTGGCAAACGCCCTCCTCACCTCTGAAGGGGGTGATGCCCTTGGACCCCCACCCACCCCAGACCTCCTGGTCCATGACACTGGCTGCCCTTGCTGATGACACCCCCAGCCTTGGTCCCTTCTCCCCTGGTCCTGCTGATGCCCATGACACTGACACAGCACAAGACATCCCATCTCATCCCAGTGCTGCCACTAGAAGCTTTTTCCTGTCCCTGTTGTCCTGCCCAAATGTTTCCAGGGCTCCAGCAACAGCAACTGGAAGTGGGTTCCTCCAGCCCTGTCCCCAGGGACCGCCCTGGGGTGCAGACAGCAGGGGAGGGGGCACTCCCAGCCCCCAGCAGCCCTCTGCCGCAGGGCTGGTTCCCTGGCACCCCGCATTAATTCCCAGACTAGTAATGAGGTTTGTTATTAAATAACGAGGCGTGGACACGTCATTATCAGGTCACTGTTTCTTATGAACCAGGATTTCCATTCCATGTGGTGTCTCAAGTATTTTTCCCCAGGTCATTTCCCAGTGCTCCGTGCAGAGGTCAGTGTCATTGCACCCCAGGTATGGGTGGGGAAACTGAGGCACAGAGTGCAGTAACACAGTCACAAGGAGAAGCCAGGAAGTTGGCATCCCAGCCAGGGGACAATGTCCTGGTTGCAACTCCAGAGGAATGGGTGGGATGCCATCAGCTCCTCTGCCCCAGACTGCTCACCCCTTTCCAGCCCCAAATGGTTCTTATTTGTTCCCCTGAAATGTTCTGGCTGATCCCAGAGCTGCCTCGGTGGCACTGCTGGACTTGTTCATCCTACCAGATGCTCAGCCATGCAGTAGGAACCTCTCTTTGGGAGCATGGGAACCATATGCCAGCCTTCCACCCTGGTGTCACCTCCCATGGATGATGGTGAGGGACCTCCTGCTCCCAGACACGTTGGGGTGACACATTGGGGCACCAGTGAATGTGTCACAGCCCTCAGGACACATTCTTGAATGATGGGGCCAAGAGCAGCACCCACAGGGTGAGGGGACGGGTCAGGAGGACAAAGGTGGCAACGAGGATGCAGACACTGTGCTGGGGTGCACAGCTGGGGAAAAACATGATGGGGGCCCAGCACCAGCTGGCAGCTCTGGCATGGGGGTGACCAGCAGCCCCCACTTCCCCCTCCCCTGAGAGCAGGCACAGAGGGTTCCAGATCTCAAATCTGCATCTCAGATGTCCACTCCCCTCCGAAACCAGGACCCCTGGGTTCAGGGGCTGAAAGTCTCCCGGGTGAGGCCAATCCCAAGGAGGGCAAAGCCAGGAGACATGTGGGGCTGAATGGTGTCTAACCTGTTTGGCATGGGATGAAAATGAGCCACCAGGTGGTAACCCTCAGGAGCTGGATATAGGGATGAGGAAACATCACTCTGCCAAGGCACAGGTTTCCAGCAAGGAGAGCAGGGTGGGATCCCAAATCTGCTCCTTTATACAGTCCAGAGCTTTGGTTTAGCTCCTTGACCCACACCCTGCTCCCTGTCCTTGGATCCCCAGGGCAGGAGGGATGGTCACAGTCCTGAGGAGCTCAGAGAAAGAGGTGAGGGAGCCCCAGGCTGAGACTGCCTGGCATCCCTTCCCACCCCACTGCTCCACAGGGAGGGGACCATTAGCTGATGGAGGGGGAGGTGAGCTCACAGGGGTTGGGATCACTCTCTCCATCCTCTGGTTTCACTGCCCTTGTTACCCAGTAGCTAAAGGCTCTGATTTATCTTCACATCTTTGGGATGCAAAGCCATGAGCTTCTGCTCCAGAGTGGCTGTGTCACATACCCCGAGCCTGGGAAGCCTGGGGCCTCCAAAAGCCCCACAACCTGGCAGCCTTGATCCTCCAATGCACAGAGCCCTTGGCTGTCCCTGGGCTCTGGGTACCTGGGTGCCATGGTCACAGGTCCCCAGGAGCTGGGATGGAGGGGAGGGACCAGCATGGCCCCCTCATACCCTGCACATGCTGTCACAGGGTGTGGGAGGAGCAACCACCCTCTCCACTGAGACACTGGAGGAACCCACCAGCAGGGTTTGACCTGCCATATTTTAACCAAAAGAGGCAGAAAATGCCAGTGGTGACACTGTGAGTCCCTGGAGATTTGCAGAGAGGTCTGAAAGTCCATTCAGTCCCTGGCCAGATGAGAAAGTTTCACCTGAAGCTGCTTCAGGGCTTTCTCCAAATGGTCTTTCAAGAGAAGTTCCAGCCCTAGATCTGTCCCAGCATCGGTGACACCCTTCTAGTATCCAAGCTGATCACATCCCCACTACGAGTCTCTCTTCACCAGCAGCAGCCAAGGGAGCACAGCCGCCAGCATGGCCACGGTCAAGATGAGGAGGACGGCGAGGGCGATGGGTGACTGGCAGCATTTCACCCCCAGGGCCGAGCTGGATGACACCGAGCTCCTCGTTTCCGCTCTGCTTCTCCTCCCCAGGGAGTCACAGTCTACATCCACCAGTGGCATGCCATGGTCGCTGATGACAAAGATGTGGGCTTCCCGTGCCAGCTCTCCTGGGACCCTCTGTGAGTCCATGGGGCTGCTCCCGGTGCTGCAGCATCGATCAAAGCTCTGTATCGGCATCACAAAATGGCTGGGGGGGCCCCAGGGGCGGCGGGGGTTGCTGGCCTCCATTTTGGTCAGCTGGGACAAGGAGGAAGGTGACAGAGGTATCTCCAGTGTCCAGGGGTTGGTGGCTGCGTTGGATGGCCATAGAGCCTTCTTCTTGCTGAGGAAAGTCACGTAGCGACAGACGGGGCAGATGATGCTGCTCTGGACCTGGCCGTTGAGCTTGGTGGAGAGCAGGCACTTCACCAGGCAGTCATGGCAGAAGGTGTGCCCGCAGCTGAGCTTACGGTGTGTGGCCTCCAGTGGGTGGAACTTCTCATAGCACACGGGACACTCAGCTGGGGGACTCTCCTTGTTGGATGAGGTCTCAGACATCCCTGCTCTGTGGGCCACAGGGGCTCCCCAGCTGTGAGGAAGAGACACAGTGGGTTAATAAGGGTCTCAGTAGCAACCATTAGCATGATCCATCTCTTCATCTCTTCTCCTCCTCCCCGCTATCTTGCCTTCACCCTCTTGCCCCCAACAGATGAGGTAGATGGTTACTAGGCATGGTCTTAACAAGGGCTTTTTCAGGAGCATCAAGCCATTAAGCCTCTCAGTGTGGCCCCTGGGGCAAGAGAGAGATGATAGGAGGACCTCAGCTCCAGAATCACCAAGGGCAAGAATCTCTGACTGCAAAATCACACAGAAAAAGGCATGAGCCCCTGGATGGGGCTGTGTGTCCCTGCTCAGCACCTGGGACAGATAGAGCAGATTCAGTCTGTGTCACGAGTGCCTCTGCTGCCAGCTTCAGGTTCCTGGGTGGGTGGTGGGAACTTCCATCCCACAAAGAAACCTGACAAGGAAAAGGAGATGCTACCATCCCAAGGGACACAGAGGGGCCAGGAGGAGCAGGAGGAGCCCAGGTCAGTAGGGCAGGCAGGAGCAGAGGACCCCATGGGGATGGAGAAGGAGTGGTCATCCCCAGGAGAGGCAGCGAGCACCCAATGCCAGGCTCCTTACAGGTGGCTGAAGGATGTCCCAGGCTGGTGGCCAGGCCACCACCATCTGCAGGTCATGTTCCTCACTCATGCTGGAGCACGGTATGGGCAGCAAGCCTCAGAGAC
>NW_010324880.1:7206-11878 GCF_000700745.2 Antrostomus carolinensis | reverse complement strand
CGTGGGGGAGGGTAGAGCTCCACCGGCTCGTCTGGCCCCCGCCCTGGCCCGGGGTGTGAGGGGGAGCGTGGGGATGCTGTGATCCCCAGATCTGCATCTGGGATGGGTCTGAAGCCCCCCCTGTGCACCTCCCAGGGCAGGGAGCATTCATGTGGTGGCTTCAGGGAAAGGAGAAGGGAGAGGGAAGAGAGGAGAAAGGAGGAGGGATGCTCAGCTCAGCTCAGCTCAGCTCCTGTCTCTTAAACTAGTTCAGGAGCTTGAGCTTCTTCCAACCAGCAGGTTTTCCAGACCTTGCAGCATTTTCAGACCTAACACAGTCTGCACCCCTTTTCTCACATGTGATTTTTGCCCATGGGTGTCCTCACAGCCATGTCTGGATGTTTTGCCATCCCCTCCTTGGCTGCCCTCCCCTTGCATGGGAGCCATCCCCCGTACCCCAACAGCACACAAACGCAATGAGCCATCCCCTCCCCATGCAAGAGAAGACCTAGGTTCCTGCTCTGCTTTAGGGGGGATCAGAAACTTGTTGCTCCCCCAAAGTATTGCAGGAGAACCTAAGACCCTGCCCTGGCTCCTCCATGCCCCAACCCTCTTACCTGCTGCAGAGCACCAGGGCAGGGGCCCCTCCATGCACTGCTCCACTGTCCCCAGGAGCGGGGCTGGCCATGCCCCAGCCCCAGCACCGAGCACCAGCCGGGGAGAGGACCAGGACACCTATAAACCACCGAGGTGTTGGTTGCACATTTCATGTGGGCACGTTGCGCAAAAGCTGGAGCGGGGACAGGGAGTGAATGCAGAGGAACTTGTTTGGGTTTTAAAGGCCTGATATTCACCTGGTTGGCCAGGGAGTGGGCGAGGAGCTGGCGTCAGGCGTCGGAGGGCAGGGACAGGAGGCACAGGCCTGCCTGCTTTCTTTCATGTAATGGGAACCTGTAGCAGGGTCCATCCCTGGGACCAAACCCCTTGCAAACAGGCACTGAAGGGGTTCAGGGGTTCAGGGGACCCTGAACCCTTCTGTTGCTGCAGAGCAGGGTGAGCAGCAGCATCCTGCACTGCAGCTGGGCTCCTGCCAAACACTCCTGACCTCCACCCACCACAGCTCCGCATGGCCACGATTCCATCCCTGAGCCCCTTCCCCTCCTCATCCCCCAACACTCATCACTCCAGCCCTGCACTCCCCATCCTACATTGTCAGATGCTCCCCCAGCCCTGATGGGCAGCGAGCAGCTGAACAAGCACACTTGAACAGACTTGAGGGCCCCTGCCACCTTGCATCTACCCTGGGAAGGTTTCCAGCATCTCTGGGAGCTGTGGTCCAGGCAGTGGCAGGAGCCTGCAGGCTCAGGGCAGGAGCAGCCCCATGCTTGGCCATCTCAGCAGCTGCAGGTGGCTCCTGAGTCACCATTTGGCCATGTGCCGGATGGAAACCCACAAAGAGAAGGTTTCCTGTGAGCTTTTCCATGTCCCAGGTTGCTGCCCATCACTCAATGGACACCCGGGCAAGAAGCTGAGAGGCATTTTCCCTGCAAAGCCTTGCAGGGTGGATCACTCCTGCCACAATTTCAACTCTTTCCAGCCACGCCTGCCACCCGTCAGCCTGGCCGGTGGCCATGGGGCTGCCAGCCCACATTCAGGCCTGGTGAGCAGCTCCACAGGAATCTAGGTGCCACTTGCTGCATTCAGAGGAGATTCCCAGAGCAGACACGGTGACCCCACAGTGCCCTGCCTGACACCTTCCCTGGCTCTGGCTGTGCCAGTGCACCAGTGGGACCTGGATTTGCACTGTCAAGGAACCCAAATGCCCTGGAGGGCCTGGGGTCTCCATCATGGAAAGACTTCAGGAGAAACCTAGATATTGAGGGAATCTTGCCTTGGAGCAGAGAGATGCTCCACAGAAGCATTGCCAGCCCCGTGCCCAGGGCTCTGCAGGGTATATGGGACAGGCAGCAGAGGAGATGCACCCCCAGCACCCAGGGAGATGGGTCCTGTGGTTCCTCTGGGCAGGAGGGATGGTTTCACGTGGCTGGGCATGGGCTGCAGGCGTGGGCAGCAGTATCAGTCACTCGTGGGCGCAGTGGTTACAGCAGTTACAACACAGGGCTGGTTTCTGGAAGGAGAAGGGTGGGTGCAGCCCCATCAGGCTGCCCGTGCCCTGGGGCAGCTGCCAAAATGCATCTGCCCTCTGCAAAGAGCACCCGTGCTGGGAGGCTTGGGCCCCAGGAGGGACCTCTTGAGCCATGAAGCCCTGTTCCTCACTGGAAGGAGACTCAGAGAATGTCAACACCTTCCACACCTCTGCTTAGGATCATGGACCAAGCCACTTCACTCACCCCTGTTTTCTTGGGATGGTCAGAAATTAAAGCTGAAACCTCTCCAGACAGATTGTGCCAGGGATGAGGTTCCACAGTTACCCTTGGGGTAAGTGTCCCCATCCCCTGGCCCCTCCTTGAAGCTGCTGGAGATGCCAGGGCTGCTTGCACCCACCAAGATCTCCATTGCTGAACAAGTTATCTGGGTCAGTGTGAGCAGATTTAGGACAGCCAAGCGTCTCCCCAGCTTCAGTTTACTCTCTGCTGGCACAGAGGTGAGGTGGAAATTCCTGTTTCCCATACTTTGAATGCTCACCACAGTTGGAAACTATGAGCTCACAGCTCTAAACATAGGCACTTGAAAAACCAGCCCGTCTCCCTTGGCTGCTTTGACCACGCCAAAATCAAAGGCACATCACGGCCCTGGCCCTGTCAGCAGTTTCGTTCTTTCCCAGGCAGAGCTTTTCTTGGTGCCTTTGCCCGACTTTCACGTGCAGCAGCATCTATCCTGAGTGACAGGATTGAGTCTGCCAGTTTCTGAAGGACAAGAATTCAGGTTCATGGGCAAAGTGAGTCTATAACCACTGCCTGGATTTTTCTCTCAGGCTTCAAGAAGTGCAGCTCACAGACAGTGTTTCAGCCCCCTTAGACCCAATGCAGGGCCAAGGGCTCCAGGATCCTTTTATCCAAGCAAGAAGGTGGTACCAGGCTCAGCTCCTCCAAAGCTCAGACCTCTGCTCTGGGATCAGTGCTTTCCAGTGAACAAGGGACATTTCTGACTCAGAATGATAGAATCACAGAATGGTTTGGGTTGGAAGGGACCTTAAAGCTCATCCAGTCCCAACCCCCCTGCCAGCAGCAGGGACACCTTCTTCCACTAGACCAGGTTGCTCAAAGCCTCATCCAGCCTGGCCTTCAACACTTCCAGGGAGGAGCAGCCACAGCTTCTCTGGGCAACCTGGGACACTGTCTGACCACCCTCACAGTGAAGAACTTCTTCCTAATATCTCATCTCCATCTCCCCTCTTTCAGCTTAAAGCCATTTCCCCTTGTTTTGCCCTTGGCCAAAGTCCCTCCCCACCTTCCTGGAGCCCCTTCAGGTACTGGAAGGTCTCTAGAAGATCTCCCCAGAGCCTTCTCTTCTCCAGAAGAGGACCCAGACCTTGCTGCATGGTTGACGTGGCCAGGGTCCTTTTTCTGCAGCTGTGACAGCTTTTAGGCAAAGCTTTGCAGCCTTTTGCAAGGACAAGAGGATGCTGCAGGGACAGCCCTTGTCTTCTACAGCATCACCAGAGGTGACCAGGTGGGGAGGAGGGAAAATGCTATCGTAGTTATGTGAAATTGCTTATTTTCAAAGCACATTTAAAGCCATGAGATTGACCTATATGTGAGACCACTGCCAGGCAAATATTCACTATAGGTCTCAATATTTCCCTATCAAATCCATGCTGCACTTCTCCAAACCACATGAGATGAAGCAGGGACATTTCCAATGAGCAGAGACGAGTCATGGAATCACAGAATCACAGAATGTTGGGGATTGGAAGGGACCTCGAAAGATCATCCAGTCCAACCCCCCTGCCAAAGCAGGAACCTAAAAATGAGACTACACAGGAAGACGTCCAGGTGGGTTTTGAATGTGTCCAGAGAAGGAGACTCCACAACCTCCCTGGGCAGCCTATCCCAGGGCTCTGTCACCCTCACTGTAAAGAAGTTTCTTCATCCCTTGACTCAACCACGGCCAGGATCCTGGTGAGAAAATCCTAGATTTATTCTTGAGGGCAAGAATCACATGGGGAGCTTTGCCACGCAGCCACAACACATCCATGGGGCTGGCAGCTGCTGGACAGGCTGGGCTGGGTGAAATCTCTGGCTCAGGGAGTCTATAAACAAGTGACTGCCAAAAGCTGCAGGAGGGATCGCTCTGCCCATGTCTATATTCTCCTCTCTCATTGCCATGAGTTGTCCATGAAACGGTGGTTGTGATGGCCAATGTCCCTGCCCATTGTCGTTGGAGTGTCCACAGTGAAACTGGAGGACAGGTCTGGTTGCAGTGTGGTGGGGATGCTGCCCCTCCTGCCTCTCCTCCAGCTCCTTCCCATGCTGGACTCCTTACACCGTTACACCATCTGCACCTTTTCCCCATCGCCCCGGGGCCAGCACACCTTATCATAGAATCATAGAACAGTTTGGGTTGGAAGGGACCTTAAAGCTCATCCAGTCCCAACCCCCCTGCCAGCAGCAGGGACACCTTCCACTAGACCAGGTTGCTCAAAGCCTCATCCAGCCTGGCCTTCAATGCTTCCAAGGAGGAGCAGCCACAGCTTCTCTGGGCAACCTGTTCCAGCGTCTGACCACACTCA
>NW_010324880.1:2979-6886 GCF_000700745.2 Antrostomus carolinensis | reverse complement strand
CCCAGTTCGCCCAGGGCATGGCCAGTCCTCCCAAACTCCCACGGGCTTTTCCTTCCCAATACTCAGCCTGGAAATCTGAGGCTTTATAGGAGCTTCTACTGGGCCCATTCTCCTCCCAGTCCCGGCTTAAACAGGGCGAGTAGTTACCATTGGTGGGAAGGAGGTGAAGGGAAGAGGAGAAAAAGTAAATCTGTGTTTGAGCCCAGCCCAGGGAGATGTTGCTGGCTGGGGAGGGAGAGAGGCGAAGCAAAATGACTTTCCCAGGGCTATGCCAATGCTGGTGGAAGGGCCAAGAGTCCTGGTCCCTGTCTGACTTGTATCCAGCCCCATACTGTCAAAATAAACTCCCATAGTTGGAAACAGTGGTCGAGCTCAGGGGCACCAAGGCCCTTGAAGGGTCTTGGGTGTCCCTGTGCTCATCCATCTTTTCCCATGCTGGCTTTCTTGAATTCAAAGAGGGAAAATCAGCATCTTTTCCTTCTGGGTGTCTCCATCCCACCTGTCAGCACCTGGCAAGTTGGAGATCCATCATCAAGATGTTGATTTAGCCAAGACATCCCAAAACACCTAGGAGAAGCTCCTCCTTCAGGTTTCTCCTCAGTGCTTTTGCCATGCCCAGGAGGTGGTGCTCTCAGATGTGCTTTGGCTGCCCTAAAAGAAGAGTCCAAGGTGCCCTGGAGAAGCCCTGAGCCTGCCTCTGCAGAGCTGTCAGGATCTGGAGCTGGTGGTCTCTGCCAGCTGGGATGCTGCCTCTTCCCCACCAGGATGGATGGGATCTGCTCATCCTCCTGCTGATCAGAAATGTAGGTCGGGCCATTTGATGTGATGAATGCTTATCAAACACAAAGGAACAACTGAGTTGATCTCAAAATCCTTCTCTGATCTCTGTTTTCCCACCAGATGCTGTGGGAAAGGGAACTGCACGGTACCTGGGCATCACAGCTCTGACTTGCTCCTGTCTTCCTTCTGTTGCCAACAAACTCTCCCAGGAATGACCCTAAGCCTGGTGTACACCCTTGGAGCCTTATTTTGACACCAAATATTGGTGTCCCATCCAGCCCATGCAGAGCCACACAGCCCCACAGTGCTTAGGGTTTTCCCACACCTTGGAGGAAATGGCCTCAAGTTGCACCAAGGGCAGTTGAGATGGGATGTGAGGAAGAATTTCTTTGCTGAAAGGGTTCTGAGGCATTGGAAGGGGTTGCCCAGGGCAGTGGTGGAGTCCCCATCCCTGGAGGGATTGAAGAGTCGTGTAGACATAGTGCTGAGGGACATGGGTTAGTTGGGGACTTGTCAGTGTTGGGTTCATGGTTGGACTCGATGATCTTAAAGGGCTTTTCCAATCCAGGCCATTCTGGGATTCAGTGATTCTGTGACAACTACAGTCTGCTGTGGGTCCTTCAAGGCTTTTTTCCCTCAAAGATGCCCTCCACCAAACAGGGTGCCAGCTCACTGCCTTGAGTGAGTAGGGACAGCCCAAACACAGTCACCTGAGATGATCAGCATGGCCAGGGCTACACAAACCCCTCAGGTTGGGGAGGGCAAGGTCTGGCTCACGTCCCCCTCCCCTGGCCCAGGGCTGCCTCCCCACATGCCACCCCATCTCCCTGGCCCTGTTCCCACCTTATGTCCCACCCCGTCCCCTCTGGGACACTGGTTAATGGCAGGGAGGAGCTGCTGCAGTGGAAATCCACCGCGTTGTGTGCATCGTGGAGAAACAATCAATCAATCAATACAGCTTTGAAGTGAGCTGGCAGGTGCTCAGGGGAGAAGAAGGCGTCCATTCAGTGGTGGCAGCCGGGGTGCCTGCACAGAGCCCCATGTCGCTGGAGCTGAGCTCACCCAGGGATCACTTTGGGGGTCCTGCCAGCCTTGGCGCTCAGCAGACCCTTCCTGGGGACAGGGACAGGATGGGGAGCAGCACATCCAAACCCAGGAGGGATCCATCAGCAGATTTAGTGGTAGCAGTAAATGTGGCCAAATGATGGTAGATGCCATGAGCCACACCGCCGCCCTCACCATCTCCTCTGGCTGGCAGCTCCTCAAGCCTTATTCTGGGGGACATGGCACAGAAACCCTGCAATGTCAGGAAAAAAGGACGCTGGGGTTAGAGATTTGGGGACCTTTACCAAAACGGGATGTTCCCTGTGGTTTTGGCTGCCAGGTTGTGTTGCAGTTTGGGTTGTTCCTCCAAGCCCTGGCTCCTGGAGGGCTGAGATTGCAGAGGAGGTGCTGCCTTTAATGGGAACAACTACAGGTCAGCTTCTAGTCCTTCAACACACCTCCTGGAGCTGCAGAAAGGAAAGGCTCAACAAAAGGAGCCCTGAATATTCGCTTTGGGTTCATCTAATGATCTTTCCAGGGTCTTATGACCATGTGGTCAGTGTGGTGCTGTAAGTGGAGAGTTTGCAGGCAGAGCTGCTCCACCACCCAGGATCACTCGGTGGGTCACCAACCAGAGAAACTCAAGTGGGTTATTGAGAGGAGGATGCTCAGCACAAAGTGCATCTGCCCAGACACAGGGGTGGGAGGCAGGAGGGTTGTCCTCCCCGTCCTGCCATCCTCCGGGTCTGCACTCCCTGTAGTCAAACTAAGGGAAGGATAAGGGAAAGGAACTAAGGGAAGGATAGTCTCAGCCCTTCCCTCCAGCCAGCCTCAGCTGGAAAACACACAAGGGTCCTGACAACCCACCAAACCATGGTGTCCCATGGGGGACAGGGGATGTGGTGCTTCAGTGTCTCCTTCTGCATCCTGGGTGGATGATGGGTCCAGCACAAAGACGTGCTCCCAATTTGGCATCAGGGCTGTGGCCACTGTTGCAGCAGTTTCCCACATCTCCTGGGCCCTTCATGTCCATTATTAGGGACCTGCAGGGTGCAAGCAGATCTGGGGTGCCTTAGGGGTCACCCCTGTACCCCATGAGCAGCCAGGCAATAATAAGGAAAACCAGTATTTCAGGGTGGCTCTGCTTTTGACAGGCAAGCTGAGCTGCAAACAAGTATTTTTAGGAATCGCTGGCAAGTCTGTAGAAGGAAGTGATTTGGCAAATATCACCAGATCGGTCAATAAAAACAGCAACATTGATTGAAAAACATCTCAGTATGGATGGACACCCCCTCGGAGGGGGACGCTGGGTGCAGGACAAAGCGGGGATAAGTGAAGTGACCCTGTTGGTGAGTACAAGAGGTTCTGCTGCCTTTGTGCTTGAATAAATCTCCTATTAAATGCCAGCCCTGGATCTGGCCATCACTCTGGGCAGATAGCATGGTCCTCACCCCGAGGTTTCTCCCTGGGCTGACCCGCAGAGGATGGGAGTCCCTCATCACAAGGTGGGCGGTGGGACGTGGCTGTTGGTGGGTGGTGGGATATGGCTGGTGGCACCCACTGCCCTAACGAAGCTCCTCATCCTGAAGCTTTCACCTGACCTGCCTTTGCCTGGGTTGTCTGGATAGCAATCCCACTGGGCCATCCGGATATGTCCCAGGAGAGTGCTGGGTGTCGGTGACACATGGCTGTAGGTTCAGTGGTCAGCCCCCCTTGACCTCCCCTCTCCCAAAAATGAGCCCCCGGCTGCTGCAGGCACTGCAAGGGCAGGAGCTGTGGCATTAGCTGCACTCGGCTTCATCCAGACCAGCTTCATCCCGTGGGGAAAGACCCCTGGCACGGCTGGCCCATGGCAGGAGCTCACAGAGTGGCAACCCTGCACTGAGTGGCTTTGCTGTCCTGGCTGTGGCACCATCCTGTCAGGCTGTGGGGACATGGCACATGCCAGATGAGTGAGACTTGGTCATCCCCACTGCTGGTGCTGCCAGGGGCTGGGGGACATGCCAGCACGGAGCCACTGAGACCCCTGCCCATGGCAGAGCCACAGTGTCCCCATATGCAAAGCTGGGCAGGAAGCACTGAG
>NW_010324880.1:0-2900 GCF_000700745.2 Antrostomus carolinensis | reverse complement strand
CCAGAGCCATTGCTCTGCCACACCCCCCCCAGAGCTATTGCCCATGGACCCCCACTCCCCAAAGCCCTCCTAGACCCCCTCCTTTGCATACATGTTCCACAGCATTGTCCTGCCACGTCCTGCACAGACCTGCACTCCCTGTGTCACTCCCAGTCCCATCTCCCCCCCACAGCCCTTCCTGTTCCAGTCCACCCCACAACCCTCCCAGTCCCATCTCTCCCTGTAACTCTCCCAGCTCCATCCTTCCCTGCACAGCCCCCTGTATCCCTTCCAGACCCAACCCTGCACCCTCACCAAATCCATCCCTCCAGTCCCACCTCTCCTTACATCTCCCCCAGCCCCATCCCTCCCTGCGTCCCCCAACCCAGCCCTACCCCTCCCCATGCTCTTGCTGGGAGCACACAGAGCCCCACGGGAGCCACCTCTCGAGGGCTCCACAAAGCCACGATTCAACCCTTTGGGTTATGAGGAGGGAATATCGCTGCTGCTGTTGTCAGCGAGGTGGGGACCGTGGGCAGGTGTGAGCAGCAATTCCTGTGTGCAGATGGCAGGTCCTGCCCCAAACGCTGCCCTGGGCCAGCTGGGGGAGGAGGCAGAGGGGTGGGGGTATGAGATCAGGGCTGTTTGGAGGCAAGCATCAGAGATCTGATATACCCCAACGCCTGTCAGTGCTGAGGCCAGCAAACTCGTGACATGGGGTCCTTGGTGGGAGCCATGCAAGGCCAAAGGCTGGCTGGGCTTTTTCAAGTGGTCAAAAAAACACTGGGTCTGAGGTCACCTTTCCTGAGCCCAGGAGTGGCCAGGCTCAGCCTGTTCAAGTCCCAAAAGCTCCTGAGGTGCAATGAGTTGACAGTTCTCAGGCTACATCCCCAGGGCAATGCTCACAGCTCCAGAGCTACAAGCAGATCTGGATGCTGCCACCCAGCACAGACCAGTGCTCAGCTTCCTGGGCTGCCTCCCACCCCATCCCAGCTTCTCTTTCACCCAAAGCCTCCTTTCCCCAACAGCTGCCTGTCCTGGGGGCTGCTGCCAGCCCTGGAGCCCTGCCAGGTCCCCCAGCCATGGCCAGGGCAGCTCAGGCACCATTTCACCTCATCATTGAGCAAATCCTTCACCGGGCAGCTAAGAGTCTCCACACGACATCCAGCTGTCCCCAGCTGCTTCAGCTGGTTCAGGCCTATGGGCAGACAGAATTAGTGCTGCCGGTGTCAGGGAGATGCTGGTGGCCTCGCTTGTCCTGCTGGGGATGTGTCCCCTCTCTGGTTGAGCTGCTCCCAGCTGTCCCCCAGCTTGCATGATCCTGGAGATGGCAAGAGCTGCTGATCCCAGTCCCATTCCAAAAAAATCAGTCCCGGGGGCTATTTCTTCTTCTTGCACCTTCTTCAGCATCTCCCCATGGGGATGCTCAGGACCACGCTGCAAGACCCCATGTATGTGACAATAATTCACAGCCCATAATTGATCCCTTGGGGACCCATGTCCACCCTGTATCCCACCCTTTGGGGCTGTCCCCCCCATGGGTCTCCCTGTGCCATGGTGTAGCTCTTGTAAATACACAACTGGGGACAACAACCCATCCTGTCCCTGCATCCCCACGCTGAAACACCCTCGGGCAGCCCCACACCTGGACTGTGGGACAGCCCTGGCTGCTGCCCGTGCCGGGTCCCCTCTGCCCCATGAGAGACCCTTTCAGCAAGAGGCTTTTGGTGGCAAAACACAGGTGGATTCAGTGGTGGGAGCCCCAGCTGATTGTGCACCACTAATGCTCAGTGCCTGCTCCTTTGTGGGGCTGGGAGCGCCAAGCCCCTGGGCCAACACATGGGAACAGCTCCGGGTTACAATGGGCTGCGACCTCAAAGCAAACACTGACTGAAAAATCAGCGTTAACCAGACAGGCATGATGGACCTCTTGGGAAATAACAGCCCCCACCAGCCTTTGTCACCAGAGGCAAAGCCCCAGCAGACTGGGACAGAGGTGGTTGGTAACAGCTGCTTTGATAGAGTTGGTTCCAGCCCCCCTGCCATCAGCAGGGACACCTTCCACTAGACCAGGTTGCTCAAAGCCTCAGCCAGCCTGGCCGAGAACACCTCCAGGGAGGGGGCATCCACACTGAGTAAACTGTGTCTGTCCATAACCATAATCTGTTATGGACAGACACAGTTTACTCATCCAGGGGACATGATTTCCCCCGGACACTGTGAAATTCTGCAGGTTTAGCTGTGAGATCCCATCAGTCGTGGGTGTGAGAGTGCAGAGTACTAGCGAGTGAACCCGCTGTTGTCAGACTCATAGTGCTGAATTGGGCATCACCCAGGATCTAAGCCCAGCCACCCCCCCAGCTCCTCCAATATCTGAGGATGAGCTGGAATGCAATGGGGTTTATTTCCTGCCAAATTGCTTCATCACCCTTTTCAAGCAACAGGCTGGGCACAGGGGACACAGTGGAAGGTGACAAATGCACACTGGGAATAAAGCTCCGTTTCCAGGAGGGATGAGACAGCTCCAAGGGCAGCTTGCTGTCGGGATGGCTTCTCACAGGATGCTCCCCCTCTGGCAGCCTCTAATTCAGGTGCAGCACGTGGCTTGGAGCCATTGCTCTGCTGCACATCCTGGGCTTGGTGCTGACACTGCTGAGCAGCATTTGTGGCGTCATGTAACACCCAGGTCATACAGGGTGACCTGGAGAGTCCTGTGCAGACACCGAGGGACATCCACAGTGCTGGCTGGATGCCTGGCTGGGAGCGAGCGGTGCGTGCCCTCCATGGCTCTCCATCCTCACGTTGCCCACAACCACCTGGCCCATCCGCCATGGGAAAAGGTGGGAAAGCAACAGCCCTGGACCCCGTGTACGGGGGGACCATGGGACATGGTCCTGCATCTGGGTCGGGGCAACCCCAAG
>NW_010324879.1:0-889 GCF_000700745.2 Antrostomus carolinensis | reverse complement strand
CAAACCATTCTGTGATTCTATGATTCTTTTGTAAGCTTCTTGTCAAGTCTGTTGTGATTTCTCGATCAGCCCTGTCTGTCCCCAGCCCCGGCGGCTGCTGTTGGAGTTCCCAGCTCATCTGATGCAGCGGGCTCTCTTGGTTTGGCCAGCTGTGTCCAAAAGTGCATCCATCTGAACAGAGGATCTTCCAGGTGGGATATATAGCCCCCAGCAACAGGAGGGGCTTTCTCCTGACTTTGCCTCCTTGTTTTAACTTGATGTGAAAGCTGCAGAGCCAGCAGAAAGGCACAAATGAGGTTCTGGAAACAAAGTAGAGATTGCCACCTGAAATAGTTGTGTACAGAGTTTGAAATTGCTGAAAGCATTCAAAATTTGGCATGTCACGTATGCAGTCACCGACTGTAAAGAGCAACAGGCCAGGCAGACCTGAAGGAAGATACTGATCACCTGGTCATGCAATGCCCAACCATCACCGGGCAGAAGGTTGGCTCAGCCCCGCTGGAGATGAGCTGAGAACGTGTACGGTCTGTTTGATTCCTGTTCAGCAAGTCCTTTATGCTCATGGATGCGATGGGGAGTTATTATCATTACCTGTGTATAAAAATCATAGAATCATGGAATGGTTTGGGTTGGAAAGGACCTTAAAGATCATCCAGTTCCAACCCCCCTGCCATCAGCAGGGACATCTTCCACTAAATCCCAACTATACCAAACACGTGAACCTTTAAACTTGAAATACATTAAACCAAAGACCCACCCAGCGTTTTTCCCTGTGCCATGTAGTGTTGTGGGTTATCCATCAGTACGGGGAGAAGGAATACTGACCAGTCCTGTGTTTCTCCATCAAAGCAGGCACTGAGTCACAGAATCACAGCATGGTGGGGGTTGG
>NW_010324878.1:0-641 GCF_000700745.2 Antrostomus carolinensis | reverse complement strand
GATTCTATGATCGTACTGATTACATATGGCTGAACAGACAGACAGACAGACCTCCATTTAATTCAGAGTTAACCTGTTGCCAGTTCATCCAGAAAAGGCAGCCAAGCCAGGACTGTTGTTCTGTGTGTCACTACTGGTCTTTTCTGTTGAGACCATTTACCAGACAGATCCAGCAACACTTACATTCACCCCAAGTATATTTATGTGCTTAGCCAAGTTAGTGTATGTGCAAAGGGAACTGCACACACATATTTAAGGTGATTTCTGGTATCTATGTAGCATTTCAAGCATGTTCCTCTGATAACCAGATTTCTGTCTGGCATCTGTGCTGAAGCAGAGAGAGGTCTGTGGGGTCTCTGTACAGCAGGACCACTCTCCCCTGTCTGTACCATGCTGTGCTCCTGCAAACAACTTCTCCTCCTTCTGCAGCAAGGGCAGAGATCCAGAAATATAGATCATCTTGTGTACAGTATGAAGGAACATCTACCCTTCGCTGAAGCATTTTTACAAGTCCCAGATTTTCTCCTTGAAAAGGGATTGTTGACTCCAGAGCAATTTCCAGAAGGCAGCTGAACTGCAGGACGTGCTCACCTCTAGCAGGGCTGCACCCCCATTTCACTGCAAACATTCAGTAAAAAAAA
>NW_010324877.1:0-1242 GCF_000700745.2 Antrostomus carolinensis | reverse complement strand
ACGCGCTGCTCCGCGCTCTCAGGCGTGGCGGTGTTTCGCTCTTCCCCTCGTTCCATCCTTGTGTAACCCTGCGCTCGGGTCTCGCTGCTGGAACTTCCTCCCCTGTCTGTGTACGCTGACCTCTTTCTTTCCAGCTCCCTATGGTTTGTTCTGTAACTGAATAGTAATTTAAAAAAATGGTAATTCAGTTATAGAACAAACCTCTAGGAGCTCATATTGTCTGTGTGTACGTGTCATTTCTGTCTGGCAAATGAGAATGGGCAGAGAGAAGGGAGGACGTTAGACAGGCTCTTTAACTTTGTTGTGTTTGTATGTGTGTGTGTGTGTGTGTGTGTTGTTTCTTTTGTTTTTACTATTGCCTCAAATGCTCATGCCTCATGAAACAAACAGCCACACTGAACATGTGTCTAGTGCTGTTCCCTTAAGAATTATTGAACCATGGAATTCGCTTAGCTTCAAGGAGTTCATTCCCAGAGGGGATGTGAGCAGAAGAGTAACGTCCAGTTAAGTTCCTCTGTTGACAAAACTCTCCTTATACTCAGAGAACAGCATTTTCTACTGGATATTAAACATACTGCTAGAAATCAAGATCTCCTTGGCCCACAGCACGCTGTGTTGGTGCTGGAGGAAGGGATGGGGTAGTGTATGCAGGCTTTAAGGCAGCACTTTAAAGACCACAAATCATGATGGCAGATGGGTGCTATGATTTTACCATTGGATTTTTTTGTTGTTGTTTTTTTTTACAAACATACTTTAGTATGTTTACCTGCAGCGCCTACCTGATAGCTCTCTCTGTTCATAGTCAATAATGAGATTATCATCGCATGTTGTATAAAATTAAATGGAAAACCAGATGGTAAACAACAGCAAACTTCCTGAGACTTGACATCTTCACCTGTTAATGTGCTGTGACTTGGTTGAAGGCTGATCTTCTCCCTAACTCCCTACTTAGGATTAAAAGTTCTCTACTAAATTTCTTGGATGTTTCAAAATGGTGTGTATTGGGTTTGCATGGCAAGGTTTTGGTAGTGGGGAGGCTACAGGGCTGGCTTCTGTGAGGAGCTGTCAGAAGCTTCCCCTGTGTCTAATGGGGAAGATGGACCCAACTGCTGACCAAGGCTGAGCCCGTCAGTGATGGTGGTAGCCCTTCTGGGGTAACATATTTAAGAAGAGGGGATGGAAACCGCTGTGCAGCAGCAGCGGGCAGAGAAGAGTGAGATGTGAGAGAAACAACTCTGCAGA
>NW_010324876.1:0-746 GCF_000700745.2 Antrostomus carolinensis | reverse complement strand
CCAGTGTCCCTTGTCCTTGTCTCCAGCTCTGTCCCCCCCCAGCCCTGTCCCCACTCCCTGACCCCCAGCCCCATCCTTGACCTTTGTCCCCATCCCTTGTCCCTCCTGTCCCCAACCCTGCTCCATCCCATCCCTGTCCCTGCTCCCCCATGTCCCCATCACTGCTCGTCTCATGTCCCCGTCCCTGGTCCTCCCTGTCCCCAGTTCTGTCCCCAGTTCTGTTCCATCCCCATCCCTGGTACCTCCAAGTCCATCCTGGCTCCTTTCTCTTCCCTATCCCTGTTGTGTCCCCATCCTGTCCCTGTCCCCATCCCGTGTCCCCATCTCTCCATCCCAGACCCTCACCCCCAGCCCTGCCCTGTCCCCAGTGACATCAGTTTGGGGTGGTTTTGCCCCATATCACCCTGGGCTGAGGGGGGATGGGGTGACAGAGTGACAGGGTGACAGGCACTCGGGTGCCCCCATGTCCCCCCACCCTCTTCGTCTCTTTCTTCTCTTCTCCTTTCCTTTCCTTTCCTTTCCTTTCCTTTCCTTTCCTTTCCTCTTTCTTCTTTTCCTTTCATCTTTCTTTCCTTTTTTTCCCTTTCCTTTCCTCTCCTTTTCTTACCTCTTCCCCTTTTCTTCCTAATTTCTTTCCCTCTTTCAATTCCTTTTTCTTTTCACTCAGACTCTTTTCCTTCTTTTCCCCATTTCCCTTATTTCCCCCTTTTCCTTCCCATTTTCCTTCTTTTTACCTTTCCCTTATT
>NW_010324875.1:3578-5154 GCF_000700745.2 Antrostomus carolinensis | reverse complement strand
CTGGTTACAACAGGTGCCCTGAAAAAAACACACAAACTCTTCCTGGGGTCAGCCTGCATGCAAAAGAGTGTACGTACAGGCGGGGCGTGGAGTAGAACCTTTGTGTGACAAGACCGCGCCTGCACCGCAGCAACTGAGCCTCGGGTCGGACGAGAATCCTGTCTACAAATGTCCATTAGCACTTTTTCCAGGGGTGACAACCAGGTGAAAGGCCACCCGACCCATCAATTTATCAACAGTCGAGCGCTGGAGGTTTCTATTGGGCTAAAGGGATTAGAGTAGTTGTAGGAGGAGGTACGAAATGTGAAGTGAGCAGGAGAAAAATATCATTGTAGCCTTATGCAAGTTCTCTTCCAGTACAGATCCCGACTGGCGTGAGTGATACCGTCGTTCAAAGCGCACATAGACCTGGTGACGGATACGTCTGGAGATGCTCTGATAGTGTTGTCAATCCAAGCAGCGTAGACTACATTTTTAATATGTGGAAACGTGTACATAACTCTGGACATAAGGGTGGGGGCGTAAAGAAGCTACGTCCAAGCTCAATAGGAGCACGGGAGAGAAACCTCGGGCTCCATGCCATCCGAGATGTGAAAGCCCACGGAGGCTCAGCAGCCAAAATCGCATACCCTGATTTTTTCATAGAGTTCTCATCCATGTGTCCATTTAACTGCAGTTGATACGGATCAAACGAGCTTGTTACTTACAGATTCCCAGTTGCCTCAAGTGATACAAGACAGTATCAACAGGAATATCCCTAATTAGAACGGATTCATCGGATTTCTCTATTCAGGGAGTTTGGCGTCCCTCAGTATTCAAAGAATGATATAAGTCTACCAGCATAAAGCCGCCTAGTTTAGTCCTCCTTCTGCCCAGGGAACAGGAACAGCAGGTTTCCTTCTACCATTAAACCTGCCTTTCATTCTTTGGTATTATTTCTGAAATCTCCTTCCACATACTACTCCCTGCATTTCTCTGAAATTTTTATTTCAAACACTTTTGTGTATATACGCGCACACATGCACACGCACTTCAGGCAAGATAAATCTGAGAAGAATACATAGCTGGAAAGTAATACGAAATACTGTATCAAGTGGTCATGAAATAGTTTCCTACACCTTAGCAAGGTTTTAAGAGTTGTCATTTTTAAATTTACTTTGTGTAATGATAACTTGGCATTAAATGCCATAATTGCAACTGCAACTATTTGAAGACACGTGTAGTAACCTGTGAATGCCTCTTCTAAGAGAACAAATTGATGTGTACTTTACAAATTCTGCTAAAGCTAATTTAGTTTTACACGTTTGTTTTATTATTCAAAGGAGTGCGTGATGCTCCTTCATGTAAGTCCCACAGACCTACGCGGGACAGGGGCTGTCAGTACAGGCGATCCCCGCACAGAGGACCCGGTACCAGATACCTTCTGCTCCCCAGCGCAAAGCTCTGTCGCGGCGGGCGTGTGCGGGGATCGACGGCCAAGTGTGAAAAAAAGACCAATATAGATGTTATTAGCAGAGAGCCTGCAGTCAGGCATTCAAGCTCAAAGCCCATCACTACGTAACTGCAGTAAACATTT
>NW_010324875.1:258-3528 GCF_000700745.2 Antrostomus carolinensis | reverse complement strand
GCCCGGCCCGAAGGCGCTACAAACACCGACAGAAAAGGCAGCCCGTCAGCCTTTCCCGACCCCACCGTCCAGTGGAAAATGGATGCAAGACCTGGAACGTGATGCGATTCTCAGAACTGCCAAACCTCTTACGGGCTTCAAGGGAATCCTATGGCCAGCAAATCCAGCTTCACTTTGATTTTAGTCAGTCTATCAAAGAGATTACCGGCATGGCAGAACAGCAATTACCTAGCCCTTTGCGTGAGGGTAACGAGATGGTAAGGATGATAAGACTCCCACAGCATTTCAGAAGGTCCATATTTCCCACTGGGCCTAAGTGACTTTTCCATTAAAGGGTGAAGAAAATGGCTATTAAAAGAAAATGCCGGTGAAGAAAATGGTACTATGTAACAGGCTGGTTGCGTCTTTTGATAAAGAGTTTGTAGGAAATAACACAGAGAGTGGACGTACTGGCTGGCTTGCTGTCCTCAAAAACGGTCCCTTTCCTTTTGTGATGTTTCCGAGAGGAAGCTCAGAGGGCATTAGCTTTCTTTTAAACAAAAAGTTCGTGGCGTGTGTGGGGGTGTGTGTGTTGGGAGGGAAAGTTTCTTTCTTTAAAAATAAAACTGTTCCTTGGACTTTTTTTTTTTTTCCTTCCCTCCAAGTCTAAAGGGATACGTACCCTCCTTTGTCTCCTGAAGCAATGGCAGAAAGTTCGAATGTTCTCGCTTTCTCTTCCCAAAATAAACGCCTTGTTACAATTAGATACGTGGTACCCTAAAAAATGAGCAAAAGCTTTCCGGTCCAAGGATGCACAAACAAGCCATTTAAAATCCTTTTGAAGAAACAGACTAATCTCAACCTTTATATTTAGAATCGCAAAGCTGCAGTAAAATACCGTTAAACCGAGTTCTTAAAGTTTTATTTGGTGGCATTTTCTTAGGTTAACTGTGTTGGCGATGATGAGATGCTGTGAGCAACAACGCAACTCCCATAGGCATCCGTGGCTGAGAGCGCTGGTGATGAGTTGAGCGGCCATGTCTAGGCTATCAGAGGCTGGGATGTACACCGGACTGACTTCACCGTCTTATTTAAATGTGATGATTTTCTCATTTGTTGCATTGTTTGTATTAATACGAATATCTTGTTATGTTTGTTTTGTCTCCTGGGAGCCAATAAAGCTGTGAAGTTTTTCTTTACACCAAATGCAGCTCTACGGGCGATCAATCAATGGGTAGTTTTTGGATAATCTGCGAGAGTGAGAAATCTAATACAGCAAGCAACTAAAAAAGGAAAACAAAGTCTATTTTCTGTTATGTTAGCTACGTCAGGAGTCAGGCTTTCCACCATGGCTTTAAAAGATATTTAAACAGCTACATTTAACTATCAGGGCAGCACCTCGCTAAATTAACTTGCTGGCATATAAAGGAAAAAGTTTAGACATCGTGACCTCGGCAGCTATGTGGGTGACTTACTCTTACAATTAAATTTACTTTGACACTTGCACTTGTCCCCACCTCCTCCTCCGCAGTGGTATAGGAAAACACACTAAGGCGATCATGAAGTGAGAGAACAAATAAGTGAAAATTTTAAATTATTACTGTTTTGTTATACCAGGTATAATGTTCAGAAATAGGTAGACAAAGACGATATAGTTAGCTTTTAGGTCGCAAAAAGGTCCATAGGAAATAGTACCGTTTAATTTCAAGGCAGCAGTTCTCTTATCACAACAAAATGAGTTATAAACAGATCAAGATAACAATCTGAATTATCTAGCATTAGTGGCTGAACTGAACAGCCCCAGATTACGTGATGAATTGTTAAATTGCAGTAGCATTGTTTTGGAATTGCTAATTAAAAAATAAGTAAACCCCCATGACTCTGGATATGACAACTGAAAATCCCCACAAATTATTTAATAAATGAAGCGTCTAACAACTCTAACACTTCCTGCTCGCCTTGTTAATAAATGTAATTTGAGGTAGATTTAAAAAATCTCCCATCTAAACAGTGAATTCATTACGCGACGTTCAGATCTCCAGATGCCTATGGACTCCTCGGAATTAGGTGTTAAATAGACAAAAGTGAACCAAACTGCCTTTAAAAGCACAGCATGACCATGTAATTCTTTTTCCAGTTTGTGGTAAAAAATGATGAAACTTCTTTCCAAGTAGCTATCACCCAGATTTAGTGTGAAAAGTAGTGTAATTGTAATTCACGCCATCAGGGTCTATCACTGATAGACTATCAGCTGTTCTGTAGTTAGGAAGGCTTTCTTTTCAAATAGGAAAGCTGCCAAGTGCTCTGTGATACCTCCAGCAAGCTTATCGGATGGAAGATCGGAGCCAAAACAGCAGCTGCACACATATGCAAATTGGCAATTAATAGTATAACATTCTGAGAAGGATTTTTTTTTTTTTTTTTTTTAATATGGGAAAGTATAGCCGAGCTACCTTAATATTAACCTTAACAGTGACAGGGAACTTCTTGCCTGAGCGGCCAAAGAATAATTACCCTCTGGAGAGACTTTCACTCTATTACTTTCTTCCTTCACACAAAGATCAAAGCTTTGTTGTCCTGCCGAGTTTGGCTCTATCATGAAAGTTAACTTCAGGCGATAAAAAAAGGGGGGGATACCTTGTAGCTTCAGCTCTCGAAAGCAGGGAATCGCGGCAGTTCGCGCTTCCTCCGCCTCCGCTCCCGCAAATGACAAAAAAAAAAAAAAAAAGTTTGGTCATTTTGCTTTAGTTTAACGTGCTTATCCTGTTCCCTGAAAAAAGTTGTTCCGTGCTACACGGAACTCTTAGGACTGTGCATTTGTTATGGGTACACTAATCAACGACAAAGTAATTGAAAGGATTAGTTTTATATATTTTCCCCAGCCTGCTGCAGCAAACCAGCTTGCTTTATTTAGCCCAGCATGTATGAATACAAGACTCCCAATTAATGCAGTTGCTTGCTTTAGTCAGAACATTGCCTTTCAAAGGATCCTCACATGATCCTTCTCTTGTAATAGCAGGCTGGAGCTGGAAAGCCTTTGCAAGGCTGCTGCATTTCACACCAGCGCTTTCCCCAATGTCTGTCTGTCTCTTCTAGGACAGGCGTGGGGTGATTAGCTAATGTTTTCGATAATCTGTGAATTCTTAATAGTCTTTTTTTTTCACGAATAAAGATTTTAGCGCGTTTGGGATTAGGAAGAAAAAGCGGATTCTCTGCGGAGGCAGGCCAGGAAGTTTGCTCCTCTCCAGGAGCAAGTGCCTCGGGAAGGGACTTGCGTGGCACTGCTGGGGC
>NW_010324875.1:0-227 GCF_000700745.2 Antrostomus carolinensis | reverse complement strand
CCCTGCCTCGGCCCGCAGCCGCTTCTGCCGCCTTTTTCCGCTGTCCCTTCCGCTCCCACATTGATCCTTTCCCCTTTTATTACTCAGTAATCGCAATTCTAGTTGAAACACTTTTTTGTTCCTATAGTCTCCTTATATTTCGGTTATAAACAGAGGCTGTTTCGGAACGTGATACAGACGAATAGTGAGGGGTTCCCTGGGGCGCCGCTCGAGCCCGCGGCAGCCCA
>NW_010324874.1:0-3388 GCF_000700745.2 Antrostomus carolinensis | reverse complement strand
GTGTCAAATGTCTTGCACAAGTCCAGGTAGACCCCTCTTAGAGTGAGGGGTCCTAAACTGAACCCAGTGCTCGAGCTGCAGCCTCACCCATGCCCAGTCCAGGGTAGGTCAGGGAGATGCAGCGATGGGTCATTGCTGAGAAGCCTTTGGTCCAGAGGAGCCTGCAGTGCTGATCCGTGGACTGGGTGAAGGGACAGGGTGACCAGCAGCTGGTCACTCTCAAAATACATTTGACACACTCATCTGCAAGAGGTTTGTATGGGAGATCCTTCAAGGTGAGAGGGTGTACTTGTGCCTCATGCAGGTTGCATCCTCAGAAGAAACACATGTTTGAACACAGACCTGCTAATAGGAGGTAACCTGTGTAAATTTACTTCTGTTTGAGTGAGACATGAGCAACCAAGACACCAAACAGATATATCTGACTCAAAGTGCTGAGCTCGTGGCAAATACCACATTCTGTGCTGGGTTCTTAGACATCTCTGAGAAACTTGCAAGAGGGAAAAAGACGTGTTTGCTCAGATCAGCTTTTGTTTCCTTAAAAAAAAAAAAAAAACTTTTTAATTTGGTCACTCAGAAGAATCACAGGGTCCTGGGTTCCCCCATGTTGCTTCAGCTCTGCACAGCTTCTGCATTGACTTAGTCTGCAGAAATACAGCAGAGATCAGCCTCAGGGTGGTTGTTTTTCAGTTTACCTGTACCTATTGCTGTTCTTCACCTGAAGTCGTCATCCTGTGGTTTTTACAGTCCTGATTACGATCTCACAGATAGGAGATTAAAACTTAAAGTGCAAACAGCAAGAGGGAAGGGAGAACTCTGAAAGGAAACTTCCCTGTTTTGTGTGAATGATCTCGACTGTAAGAAATCATGGAAAAAGGCAAATGAAGATAAGGTTTCTGCCATGTACGTGGAAGTCCTTTCGGGATGTATGTGTTGGCTTCACCCGCTGTAGGCTGCTGTAGCTACATGGACTTCTACAGATCGTAGGATAGAAACAGTCTGATTTCTGAGGACCTGTACTCATTTACTGTAGCTTTGGCTAATGACATTAAAAAATTTCCATGAGATGAGAGAGCATCCTTACAACAGTCAGGTGATTTATTTTAAAATAATTTGTATTTAGAAACAGTTGGTTACGCATCCAGCCATTAAGTGAACACTTTTTTTGCACGTGCGCTTTATTTCTTGTGGGATGAGGAGGAAATGTAGTATTCCCAAGAAAAGGGCGGGAACGGGACACCCCGTTCCCACCTACTCACTAGTGAAGTGCCACCACTGAAATAAGGAGAGTTCAGGTTGACTGACATGAACATTTTTCTCTAAAGAGCAAGTAACTTGCACTCAGCAGTTACACCCCCCAGTTAGTTTACAAAATTTCCTTTTTAAGGAAAACCTTGTTACATATTGATGAGTTTGGCTTTGGTTTTATAAAGAAAGCCTGTTTTAGTGTTCTCAGGACCATTGATGATAAGCACAGACCCACTAACTGATCATTTTGAATGCTTAACAGCCCTGTGTGAGTGGGTATTGCCTTTAAAACTGACTGAAAAAAGGATTTTTTGAGTTCTGTTTTGCATCTACTTTTCGTCATACAGGCAAAAGCTCTTGAAGAGTATATTTATTTTAGCTAAAATGCCTTTTGTTTCTTTTTCCAGGCAACTGAGTACTCAGCCATGGCATCATTAGCTGGTGGATTAGATGACATGAAGGCCAATATAACCAGCCCTGCTTCTGCAGATTTGGGAGCAAGCGTTCCTGGAGCTCAATCTTATCCTATCGTCACAGGTAAGCGATGTTCCAATGTCAAGAAATGGTGTTAAGTGTGTGTGTGTGTGTGTGCACGTTGTAGGGTGATGCCCTTTATGGAGGAGTTGTGTCAGATGTGGAGTCATTTGGTCTCAAAAGTCTCTTTTTAAGTGCAATTTCATAGCAGCTCCATTGGAAGTCAGGCGTGTGGCTTCTATAAATAAGTAGCGTTCGCTTGGAACCAACAGTTGAAGCATCCATCCCTCTTGTCCAGGAAGGGACATACCCCTCCACCCCAAACCTGCACCCTGAGTACCAACATGGAACCAAAAAGCAGAGTTCTTACCTTTGCTTTGGGACTTTGTTTCTTATTTTTCATAAAGGTGCCTGGCATGTTTGACTGAATGGGGTTTTTATGACAGCTCAAATTAGGCTGAATTTTGGATGGTTTTGATTCCGACAAATGCTTGTGGTTTTTACCATTTCAGGAATTGCAATTTTGCAGTAAAGCTGAGTATTTAAATGAAAAGCAGAAGTTGTTTATTCAAGGAATGCAGCATCATCTGCAGTTCTTTAGCAGGCATAGGGGGAGAGTTAAGGAACAGCTAGAGTTTGATAAATGCTTTGGTCACCTAGTTATTTGGGTCTGACCACGTTGTTTGGAAAGCAATTGCCCAAATGGTAAGAAAATGATGAAACTATATGCCAAAGGAATTGTGGGAATCAGAAAAAGGGGATTTTAAAGTCTAAGGCTCTGTGTTTCATATGCATGTTACCTGTGTGTGTTCCTCTGTCTTTGTATCTAACCTGTGCAGATTTCATCACTGGATTTTCTCTGTTTTGCCAAAGATGGGCTTTGCTTGTTTATTTTGTCGCTAAAAGGGGTGATGGTACTGTTTTCAATACAGTATTATTAAAGCTTGAAAGTGCTGCAAGCTCACCTAGCAGGAGGGCAGTTTTGGAAAGGAATGTTGTTACAAAATTATTGTAGCCCAATATGACATCAATCTTTGGCCCTTCTTGCTAAAAATTTAGTAGTATTCAAAAGAGATTAGAGAGTTACATGGACCGTAAGGAAATCCATGTTTACCTTGAAGTGGGAGGGGAGAGACTTCTTGAAATAATTCTCTGGTGCTGAGTGAGTGGTTTGAGCAGTAGACTCATAGATAAGGTGTCTAGGGGTGGATGGGTGGATGGACAGAGGGATTTCTGGACATGTGTGGCTTGTAACAGGTAGGGAGGTAGAGCATAGTTGTGGATACATATGTAGAATAGATTCATAGAATCATAGAATTGTTTGGTTGAAAAGACCTTTGAGATCATGGAGTCCAACTGTACCTGTCCACTACTAAACCAGATCTCTGAGTATCCTATCTACCCATCTTTTAAACACCTCCAGGGATGGGGTCTTAACCACCTCCCCAGGCAGCCCATTCCAGTGCCTGAATAGAAGGAATCTAAAAGGAATATAAAAGAAGGAACATGAACTGTCAAGTTTGGGGTCATAAGCCACCCATACAGCCTATGAAAGTTAAAAATAAATGTCTCCTAAGGCAAATTATTCTACAATTGTTTGCTGCAGGGCTCCCTGAATCTTTCTTTGAAGCCTGAAGTATTCACAGAATCACAGAATCACAGAATG
>NW_010324873.1:14246-27036 GCF_000700745.2 Antrostomus carolinensis | reverse complement strand
AAGCCTGTCAAGGTCCCTCTGGATGGCTCTGCACTATGGGTACTGCAAAACAGTACCCCAAAATGCCTGAAAGCATGGGAGGCCACATTTTGTGTACGAGCAGAAATGGTAGTCGCCTTGATAACTTTCTGAAGGGCCACTAAAGTGGCAATCCTCCATCCCTGGTTTGAACACTGATGTTCTCCAGGCCAGGGATTAGCTCCCACTTCCTCGTATGTAAAGTACATGTACCATTCATCTTTAGTTCCTATGTAGTACAGAAACCTGATTACATGAAGACAAGTACAAAGACAGTATTTGTTGATGGGGGAGTTAATATTCTAAATTATGTTAACAGAAACATAGAAGGCAGAAAAACATCGACATAGGATGGAAGGGAAGTCAGAGCTTGGAAAATACTATTTGCATACAGCTCAGATCATTGGTGTTTTTTTCTCTTCATGTAGTTTTTGAATTCTCTTTCCTCTTTTTATTCTATTCAGTTCTTTGGTTAGTCTTATGGTTAGTTTTCAAGATGAAGTGTATGAAGAAGGACCAGATGGCTATAGAATCAGGATCGGTGGCAGAGAGTGAGCAAATGATTTTATAACTTGAACAAAATTCAGGTGCTAGCTGTTTGATCTCAGTAATTTTTTCCTAGATTGGAAACCCCTCTATTAAATTTCTGTTTCCCATATGGGTACTCATAGCCTGAGATCAAGTCGCCGCTAAACCATCTCTTTGATGAGTTAAATAAATTGATCATCTTGCATCTCACACTGTGAAGGAAATGCTTTGATCCTTTCATCATTCTTGCTTTTTCCCATGCAACTGCTCTAGTTTTCCAAGTCCTTCTTAGCGTGGAAGCGAGAACTTGGACCTCACAGTTCCTGTATCGTGAGCACTAGAGCCAAAGGCAGAGAGAGTGTTGTACTCACACATCCTGTATCTCCCCTTCAGCACATTAGCTCTTGGAGCAGTGCTACACCAGGAATTCATGTTCAGCTTGTAGTTTCGTGTGACCTTAAGACTTTGTCAGAGGTACAGCTCAGGGTCAAGCTCACCACCTTGAAAAATGTTCTTTATTTCTTATTCCTAGATAAAAGCCTGTAGGCTTTTTAGCTGGCACATTGTTTGTTCATGTTGATGCACGAGAGAACACGCTAATGTCAACTTTTAAATCAGTTTGATCAGGAGCTCTAGTGAGAATAAATAGTTTTGCTATTTCCACTGAAACCAAGGAGTGACAGTATATCTGGGAAAAAAAAGCAAAATACTTTGAAATGCAGGTGAAATGGGAAAAGAATCATGAATAGGATTGGTTTGGTTTTGTGTGTTGTTTTTTTGTTTTGTTTTGTTTGTTTTGTTTTTTTTTTACAACCAAACCATTACTTCTAATAGCCTAACTTGGAATATTAGTTTCAAAAGTCAGAGTTTTAATATTACTTAAGATGGTTGTTTTGTGTTTCCATGTTTATATAACAGACCTCATGTAACTGAGTAGAGAAAGGGGGAAAGAAAATCCTTTGATCCTTCAGCAAAATATTTTTATGTAAGTAGCCTTCTCATGGTGAGCTCTGGAAGTCTGGACAGATCATTGTCCATCTGTTTTTACTACTTTCTGTGATCACCATCCAGCAAATGCTGTTTAATCTACAGAGAATAAACACTTCCAGAGTTGACAATGTGCTTCCCAGGTGCCGAGGAGGAGGGTTACCCAGCCAGTCCGTTTGCTGAAATGTAGGAAAATAGTCATCCAGAGAAAACAAATATCTACTGAGACTTTAGGGAAGAATCCCATCTCTTTCATTTTCCTTTCTTTTTAGAAACCAGAGACTCTTTTGGAAGGAAATATAAAGGTATTGGTAACACATCTTGTGCTGGATGGGCCAGTGCAGAAGGAGGGCGAGATGCCAACGACCTTCAGAATCGGTAGCTCCTTTTTTAAGATTAAAGGAGCGCAAAGGAAACATATATGTGTTTGTGCAGAAGGCTAATGAAACAAATTCCCATAGCTGTGTTTCCATTTGGAGCACTGTTGATTGCTGGAAGAGGAATTGGAGGCCCAGCACTGCAGCGTGGAAACAAGCTGCTGCTGTCTGGATCATGTCATGGCAAGGAGACTTAGTAGCTTTGAGCCGCTGCCCTCGTTTGTGCTGTAACTTAATGTCCCCTGAAAAAAGTTATGCAGTTAGCAGATAACTAGCCCTCATTACTGTTCTTCCCAGATCCTGTGCCTGTCTAGACTACTTTCAGATTAGAAATTCTCTACTGGTTTTCTCACCCTAGGATAAGCTTGCACAGCTTAGGCTTCCTGGCGCAGGATGTAAGTATTGTACCTATGTTTTTATGTTATGGTAACAAAAAGGCATATGCCCCCGTTGCTGCTGCTGGCCTAACTACAGCATTGCTAGCTTCTTTGTGTCTCGCTCTCAATTGTATGTTTTGTGTGCCTTTGTGAATGTTTATATTTCTATTCACGGGATTTTCCTTCATGGAAATCCAAAGGGCATTACAGAACCCATGCACCAAACTTCGTGTGGTGTATTACCCTGCTTCAAATACTTTTCACTTCTGAAATACCTGGAATATCCAGGATTCTTTCCTTATCTTTCTTAACAGTTCTTCACGCTGAAGTATACAGGACCCTTTCTTCTTGGAGAGTTTACTACCAAAAATGTTCAGGACACCTCAGCCCCAGCCCTTTTTTTGTGAAATCTTTTTGAATCTCTCTCTAATGATTAATAAGTTAAAGAGTATGTGTATGATCCTACCTCTTTGGGGTCAAGCTAGTTTCTCTGTCTCCATGACATCCTTCCATCAAATGTGTCACTTGTGTCCAGCAGGGTTTCTGAAGGGGGATGGGAGATGGGGTTGAAGTGATTTGGCTTCTTGACTGCTTCTTTGTGAGCTTTTTGGAAGGAGTGTGACAGGGCTCTACTCTTAATCAGTCCTCAAGTATATAAGAATGAATCTTGTCCAAACACATGCCTTTCTCTACTGCAAAAGTTTCAAAAGCAACTTGTCCTCCTTGCTAGAATTCCTTCTGTGTTTTCTCATCCCAAATTTAAGTCTTGGTGGTTTTAAAATGTAAGTAAATGTTTCCCATCTTTGCCTCTAATCCATAAATATCACATATCATCTAAGCTGGTGAAACTAATCAGAGTAGTGAAGAAACCACATACATACCCCAATGGGCCTTTTATGGCTGGATTAGGCCAACAGCACTGTCTGCCAGCAGTATCCATCACTGCCAAACGTGGGTCTACTGGACAAGGAATAGTAGGTTCATGAGGTATTTTCCCAGTACAGGTCAAGCAATTGAATATGAATATTGGTGGGATCACATTGCAAGGGTGTTATGTGATGAGAGCTGCTCATTCTTAGAAAATAACTTTTAAAATGGACTATGGAACTAGATCAGGACTGAAGGGTCTTGTGTATCTGACTGAAAGAAAGGCTGTATAAATTAATGACAGCCAACATAGAATGTAAAAGTTGGGAAAACTCCATCCCCTGAATATGGCTGAGTCAAGTTCGGGGTCAGCACGCTTTTATTTTGAACAAGAGGAGTCATACCCATTCCTTGCTACCTGGGAACGTTAAACAACTGAGACTACTGGGGTGTGTATTGGTTTGCTAATCAAAATAGGAGATATACTTTTTTTTTGTCATGCCTTAGGCTACTTAGAACTGCATCAGCTGTTTCCATCTTGCTAATTATCTCTAGTAAGGAAAGGTAATGAAAATTTAAAAATAATTCCTGCTCTCATTTCATTACCCATACGTATTCTTCTAGCCTGTCATAATTTTCTGTTAATCTAGAGGATATTCTCTATTTACCACTATGAAGTTTAAAAGCAGCAATGAGCAAAGATTTCAGTGAATTACATCACTTCAGAACAGACCTTTGAGTTTTAACTGTGAGGCCAAAGTCACAAGGCACTGGTTTTGACACAAGATGCTTTATCATCTGCAGAGCTTAAGTTCTATTTCTTCTTTGAAAGCCAGGAGATGCCTGCTGAGAACTGGTTTATGTCAGGTTGACCTTACCAGCAAGATACACTGTGAGCAGAGGTCTTTTAAAGGGATGCTGATTGAACATTTATTTACCACTCTGTTATTGATAGTACTTTGAGACATAACCTCCTTGCAGAACCTCATTATGTTCATATAAGGGTAAAGGAAAGAACAGGGAAAAAATACTTTGTCTTGTCAATACATACTATTTAGATTTAATATCTAATAAGTACATATATATATACACACACACACACACACACATAAACAAACAAAAGTCTAGAAAGAGGGAGGACTCTTTAACCATTTTTTTACTAAATAATTTAAAATGGTAAAATGCTTTCCAGGATTCAGAGCTCTGGTGTAGGATGCGTCACCTCAGAAATGCTCTGAAGCATGGAATGTAGTGTTGAGTATGGAAACAATATCTGTGTGTGATACTTTAGATTTTGGTCCTTCTCTCCAGACTGGTGGGGCATGGATGACATAGCGGATAGTACCAACTCTCTAGGTTAAGAGGTGACATAGCCTACTGGACTCAAATTTGGGATGGCATGGATGGAGTTCTGCACTCTGTTGCTGGTCTGCTGTGTGACACTGGTCAACTCATTTCTTCTTGTCAACTTTGTTACTCCCTCTAGCTTTTTTCTGCATTTGTTAATTTTTGTGTTTGAACCATTCCTTACTTTCTGTCTGCGCAGAACATAGCACAGAGCAGGGCTGTTCTTGGCTTCAGTTACTGTGGCATAAACATTAGTGAAGAGAAGGAGAGAAGCACATCTCTCTGGCTGGTACTCTGCTGTTTCCATTGCACTCTAGGGGATGCTGTGGCCAGGTTGACATGAAATTTGGAAATGGATAGCAGGAAAAAGGCCTTTTTTCAAAGTGATCCCCTCTGATCCCTTCAGCATGGTGTGCATGCTGCTGATGAGAAGATGGATGTTAGCTTCCTGTATGTGATGGAGCTGGTGACTCTGCTGGTAATACACCTGCTTAAAGTGCTTTTTGCTGGACTGCAGCCCGAACAAATTGTGAATTCCTTATCCTCTCATATCTACATCACTGTGTGCATCAGAGGTGTAGCAAGGCGTTTTAGCGTCCAGGATAACACCTTGCACTTGGCAGCTCTCCTGCTCCTCCCTCGTGGTCTCCAGAGTGTCAGCACCTGGGATGGGGAAGGCTCAGGGAGCAAGTACCAGCCACAAGGCAAGCTGCTGTGGCCCACCTGCGCGCCTGCCTGGCTCCTGGCCCCACCACTGCGCTGTGCTCCCCTCGGTCTTTGTTTGGAGAGAAACAGAAATGGTCACTGAGGGCGTTGCTTCTGCCACTTAAAAGGGACAACCCTCGCTCCCTCTGTGAAAAGGTTTGGTCAGCGGCCAGAGGCAGGCGGACGAGATACTCCCACTGTCCAGTTTGGATGCTCCTTCTGTCCCTGGCTCTGTCTTCCCCTCAGAGGTTTCCCTGCCCTGCCCCAAGCTGTGCTTCTGCCAGTGTCAAAAACTCACCATGTGCTTGTACGCAGTCACTACTTCCAAAGAGGGAGTTATACATGGCATGATCTTGTTTGTTTATTTATTTATTTATAGTGGTCTCAATTCCACCATTATAGTGGATCCATTTATACAGCAGGCCTTTAACTCCTATAGTTTTGACAGTAAGCCCTTGTAGGTAGGTCTACCTCCAGGAAAGCCTCTGAGATGACTGAGACATAATTAAAAAGTGAGGACCAGATGTTTCTTCCCAGACTTATGCTTTCAAAAGGGAGGAGAGGGAGGAGAAATAAGAGAAAACTTCTACTGCTCTGCTTTAACAATGGAAATTCCTAAAGAATATACAAGAAAAATCTGGATTGATTTTGTTCCTTTTTTTTTTTTCTTCCCCACTGAAGTTTGTAGGCGGCTTCAAATGGTAATAAAACAAAGTGGATTTTCCATTCCATTGTGCAAAGCCAGCAGATGTGTTTTTCCCCAGTGCACCTGCTTTGTTGCTCAGCCTTTCCACAGAGGGGAAGAAAGAAAAAAAAAGAGCTGATTTTTTTTTTTTTTTTTTTCTGGAACAGTGCTTCACTAGTATTGTTTTTTTCTGTAATTTACTGCAATGTAAATATTTTCTTGGATATACTTTTGAAAATTGTTCATTCCACTCGATGAAGGCAAATAGAGATGGGGAGGAGTTGGGGGAGAGAACCCACATAGATCAAAAGCAAAGGAGAATGTTTGAATAGGTGCAAATCCTTTATGGTAAAACACACATTAATGTAATTATGGCATGGAACTGGCAAATTAGACAAGATCCTGCCATATCTAAACAAGCCACTTCCTATACAGAAAGAAGATGACTTGATAGGTTGAGGTTTCTTCGAAGTTTTTCATTTTATTCTGTGGTCTGTGTTTTATATTGTTCTTGTACATTCTTTGATAAGAAAAAGCTCTTTCAAAAGGAGTTTATTTTTTTCCCAGGGGGATGTGATGATGCTTTGTGTCTTGTAGGCAGCAAATATATGGGCAAACTTTACAGGTATTTGCTTGTTCTCTTTATAAAAGGTTAGGTACAGATGTGTTATTTATCTTACCAATTTAAGTTGACTTTTTAAATTCAGGTGCCACTAAATGTCTTACAAACTAGTTCAAGACATACTAAGTCTACTTTATGCCCAATGAGTATGTTTTTCACCACTCTAGGCACCACACACATTTGCCATGACCATGAAAGGGAGATCTTGGTTAATGCTCACTAGGACTATGTTGCTATGAGTTCTGTTTCAAAGTGGGACTTAGAATAATGCATTTTTTTCATGGGTTTTGGTACTTTTCAGGACATGTTTATTGTAAAAACTATTATGTCCTCATCAATAAAACAAGATTTGGTCATTCCTTTTTTTATTATTTTATTTTTTTAATAAAAAGAAATTATTAACCAATCCAATTTCACACTTCCAGAAGACAGTAAATACTTAAGTTTTCCCTGGAAGTAGTGCTAGTGCTCCTACAGAAATCATGAAGGAATTTTTAGCAACCCAATCAGTGTGGTGTTTTCTTAAACTGATGCTCCAAAACATTCAACATTTCTGTCAAGACCTGGGGGCATTTGTGAGCAGTTGACCTTTCTATCCTTCCTACACTTAGTGAGGACTGAAAGGTGGTGTACATTACCTTCTTGGACACTGCTGCTAGGAACAATGCTGGTGTGAAGCAAGGGGACCAAAATTATTTCTGATCTCAAATTCCTTATTCACTTGCTTCATCTTTAGATCAACATAATACCATTAAATTCATTAACAGAGAGAAAAATAGGTCTGTTGTTTTCAGCTGGGCAATGTTTGCGGAGCTGAGAACTGTAGGGCTTTGCCCAAGTCTAGCCTTGAGGTTATGTCTACAGTAAGAAGCAGTATGGACTAATGGGAGCAGATCTGGGCAGAGCTGATACCCACATTGTGCATTTCAGCAGGCTTTTATTTCACACTAGTTCTCGTCAGGTCCTGTAAGACCACATGCCTGGTAGTGGTAGAAATACATCAAGTGTATTCCCGACCTGAACTACTGGCTAAGGTTGAAAGATCTGAATTCTTGTGCTCCACAACCACTCTGTGGTATGAACTAGCACATGGCAAATGGGATTAATTAGGAAATTTGCATCAAATGCACATTCTTGATTCACACAGTTATCTAAAATGCAAATGTAGATGCAACCTCAGTGAGCTCCATGCCTGTTCATACTTGGGCTACTTTGCACCTCTTGGAAAATGTAAAGGAAGCAAGTGAGAGTAGATTAGGCTATGGGAATAATTGCACACTGGGTAAATGAGAATCAAGGCTAGTAATTGCCTCAATTGATGTTGTAAGGAACTTCATGCAGCCATTATAGCAAAAAGAGCTTAATAGAGCAAGTGGATTGTATTAGAAGGTTAAAAGGAAAAACTGTATTGTCTTTTTCCTCTATCATTATCTGTTCATTACGGTACAAACTCTGTTTTTTAGTTATGTGAGCCCTTGATGCATGATGGCCCTTTGGAACAAAACTCCTCCTCAGTATATCCTTTTAATACCATGACATGTACTGTCTAGAGGAACAGTTATCTAAAAGCATAGAGAGGGAAAAAAATGCAACCTACGTTTTGGATTCTTTATAAAGTATCACTCCTGTTATTTTTGCATAACTAATATCATCATGGAGATAATGTTTTTTTTTTTTTTTTCCTCATTATAATGTCTACTGTGTTGTCTAATGGTAGAGGGTCTGGACTGAGGACCCCCAGAGTTCAAAGCACAGTGTGGCACAGCCTGAGCTCAGGTGCCAAGCGCTCGTGTTGAGTAGGGTTGCAGGCTCCTGGACTCAGGCAGGCAGGCAGATTTAATGGACATTTACTAGAGGATTGCTGTAAGGATCTTGTACCTTATGTTTTAAGGATATGAGGAGTTTTGTAAAGATGGGTATGTCTGGGTACTCAAAGGATAGATCAGAAAGTGCAGTTGGGTGTCCCGCATGGTGCCAGAGCTGGTCAGTGGCAGAGAAGTAAGCAGAGTTAAGATGCCTTTCTCCTCTGGCCTCCTTTCTTAAGTAGACTAAAATTCTTTTTCACACTGTAGCTATTTAGAAGATATTCTCATCTGGGCTGTCTCTCCTTAGATTTGCTATCATGGCAATCCCCTGGCTCCCAAAAACTGTGCTCTAATCAACCTCATTGACACATCTATCATTAAATGGGGAGATGAGGCTGAAGAAGTGGAAAAGATGATAAAGTAACAAGGAGGCCTTCAAACCAGAGCTCAGAAGTCTCTGGAGCCACTCCTGACAGAAGAAGATTGGCAATTCCGGAGTTCTCAGGATTTAAAAAAAAGATTTTTGGGGGAAAAAAAAAATCAGATATTTGCTTGTTTTATAATGGTTGGCTGCTACTCGTGTTCTTCCCCTGGTATTTTATATCAGTGCTGTAGATTACCGTGGCAGAGAGTACCACCGTAGACATCCGTGTCATCTGGAGCTTCACAGTCCTATCTTAGAATGTAAAATATTTTGAAATGTGTAAAGCCAGTCTGAACCTCCTCCTCCTCTCAATTCTGATTGTTTCTGCTCTACTCCTTATCTCTCTCAGCTTGTTCCTTCCTCCCCAGCCTCTTTTAGTCCCAGATGCTAAAATACCTACCGAACAAATTTTAATTATGGTTTGGAAAATAAATGTTTTACAAATTGTTGAGGGAAAGAAGAAGGTGTGCCCTCTGCTAAATTTCTGGCTGATTTGAATAACCAGTCCCAGATGCTTAATGGAAAAAACCTGAGAGCTTCCAATCCTGCTCAGTGCCACCAGTGTATGTGACAGTGCTGGAGTGTGTGTGTGTTTTCAGCCTACTAGATGTGTTAACCCTGCAGCAAGAAACCTAAAATAAATAAGAGTTGTCCTAAAATAAGTAAGAGTTGTAGGAAGATCAGTATCTGCCTTAGTATTAATACCTTATTTATTTGTAAGAGATCACTCCGAGGGAGGCTGTCGGTTCCTCTTTGTGCAAAACATGTTGGATGGTGGAGAGCAAAGGGTGTCGCAGGAGGACCAGTGGGTGCTAGTCCTCCTCTGGCAGTGCTGATGAAGCCTGTGGCAGGCATGTGGTGCCACTATTTCTTCTCTCTTGCTTGCCCTGGGGCTGTAGTGCCCTGCAGGAGCTGAGACCACTGCACCTCCCTTTCCCATGCCACCATGCAGGAGACGCACCTCCAGCGTGGCTGCCTGTAGGACAGTGCCTCTGCTTCATGGCAGCCTATTGGGGCTTCAGAATCCTTCGCTGGCACCATATGGAGAACCAGGATTGTGCTATACTATAGCCAGTTTTGTTTTGGTTTGTTGTGTGTTTCTTTAATGCTTTTAGTGAGACCAAGTCCTTGGTGGCAACCCTATGAGCACACTGCCAGATAAGGGCTCGGGTGCATGCCTACAGACCCATGCTGCTGGCATCGCCTGGCATCCCAGCTCTGCTCCTGAGGGGTTTTGAGGTGCAACTTCTGCAGTGTAACCCTGCAACCTGTCCTCCCAGGCTAGGGATGCTGACTTCAGCCACCTGGCCTGAGCCTTGTTTGCCTGTCTCACCCGAAGTCTGCTGCAACTTTGTTTGCATGGATGAACGGGTACTATCTTCCTGTCCCTATCTGGAGGTTTATATAGGTATCTAGGACAAGAGATTTGTTCTCTAATTTTCAAATCAGGATTTTTAATAGTCTGTGCAACAGAATTCTTTCCAGCCTTCAGCCTCCTGGTTACAGCCTGTCGTGGGACAGAGTTGTGCAATTTTTCCATATTTGGATTTTAATACTCTGAGCAGGAACACGTGCTGGTGATTATCTCAGCAGGTCTAGTTTGGACTCAGCACCTGCACTCTCTGCCCTCTGGGAGCACCATAAACAGTGATTGTCATAAATGGCAAAAAACTTGCTTAAACCCAAGTAGTATTCCCCGAGTACCAAAATGATGCTGAGAAGACAGATCTAAACAAAAAGTCCATGCACATGTCATCATCTTTAAGCTTTAGGAGAAAGCCAAATTCCTTCAAACTTTCTGCGGTCTCTGCCGTGTGTAGTCTTGAACCTGAAAATGGCTTCCTCTTCCTTTCCCCTTCCTTCCAAATTTTTTTAACTGCAATTTTCCCTCTCAATCTCTAAAACTTCAGTACTTGCTCATGTGAACTTGTACTTGCACTGTACAGGACCTGATGACAAGCTGGTGATGCTCCCCCGTGTATCTCCAGGTGGCTGGTTTAAACCCTGGCTTGTGTTAAGCTACATCAAGGCAGTCAAGCGGTACCTTTGAATCATTTAATGTGATTTTACGGTCATCACTGCCCATGTTACATGTGCTGCTCACAGAATTATTCCCCAGCCTCTCTGTGCCCACTGTGGACCCAAGGCTTTGCCTCTCAGAGCTGCGTGCAGATTAACAGGTTGTTTTTTCTGATGGGCCCCACGTACCGTTGATCTGGGCTCAGCTGGTGACGAGGTCAGTGATTGCCAGCCGGAGAGCTGCCAGAGGAGCCCTGTAAAATGAGCATAGCCAGAAGATCTCTAAGGTCCCTTCCAACCCAAACCATTCTATGAATGTACAACTCTTCTGCAGCCTGTGGTAGGATTTTCCGTGCGCTGAAACACAGAAGCTACGTTATTTATCTTCGTGTGCTATATTCATTACCTGTGTAAGATTGCTCACAAAGCACTTCTGAGAGCTTTCAGGTAAATAAATTTTGCCAGAACAATGACTCAAAGATTTAGTCTGCTAAGAAACTTTAATGAGTGTATATTTGTTTACTGTGTTAAATTATTATTTGGTAATGGAAGAAAATAGGAAATGACTCAGACTGCAATAAAAAGTTGGGTATTTTTCCAATCGCAGCAAATGCATTGCATAGCATTTTGTGGTTTATAAGTAAATAAATAATGAAAGATGCTATTTTGAATAAACCTACTTTGTTTCATATTGTTTTCAAAGCATCAGTGCATGTATCAATAGGTAGAGGTAAAGGGGGAAAGACCTTACACAGGTGAAACACAGGCAAGCTTTGATGATCTCAAAATATTTTTCTGTTTTTTTGCTTTTTTTTTTTTGTTTTGCTTTGCTTTTTTCTTCCTATGCTTTGTGATTTGCCCCTTTCAGAGTTCTTTTCCATTCTCCTTGTTTATAAGGGGATTTTTTTGGTTTGATTCCCATGTGTATGCCTGCAAAACATTACCGGTAAGCAGAAACTAATTGTCCGCACTGTACAGCTCTCTTGAGACTTCAGGCTCCTTGAGGTCCGCTTGGTTGTATTGCTGGTTTTCTTTCCATTTTCAGAAAATTTGACTGTGTTTGCAAAGGATTTGTGTAGTAGCCATAATACATTTTATATGATAACCAGAATATTAACATCCCAAAGCAATGGAAATTATGAAATGCTTGCAAAGGACAATGAGTGGCCACTTTCTGAGCTGAAAGATACGAGTATCATGATAAATAATATATGCCAGTGTATTAGCAATTATCTGACTTCAGCATAACAGAAGATACTCAGCCTGCTTGATTTATTTTGCAATGTGTTGTGTGAACAAATGATCTTTATCCTGATCATATATATTAATCTACAGTATCACCTGACTAGTTGCTTTATTCTTTGTTGAAATATGTTGGGTGACTTTATTTTTCATGAAGAAATTCTATTTATCAAGACCCTCAACATTCTAATACTTTAATTTACTGCTGAAGTGAATTGCACCTTCCAAGTGCAATTTTCTGAATGCAGAATCAGTGAAACTTCAGTTTATCTAGGCTGTTCATCAGTTTTCAAGACTTCAAAAACTTGTTTTACATCTCTCTTATTTCCATGTAGGACCCCTCATCATTGATCTCGCTGAACCACCTAACCTCACTTTGCTCTGCCACTTACAACAATAAATAAATATGGTGGTGAAAACGTTGAGGGTTTTTTTAGCTTACCAAAGGGGAGGGGGGAAGCTATAGAAATGTATTTAGAGAAAAAACCCTAGAGCTTCCGAAATGAATTTTAATAGTGAAAGAATCTCTCTTCTTCAGAAAGGTTAATAATTCAGAGCTTGAAGAACCTTAGTTTTTGGTGGCTTGAATTCATTCCTGTGTGAGTTTAATTTCCAGCAGGGGCTCTAAGGAGGGTCTCTTACATGCCAGGTGATTGCCCACCCATCAAATTATTGGCTGTCTTGAAAGAAGTCTCTCTCATTCTCTCTCACCCAGACCTTTCCCACCTTGTATGAATAATTGAATAATTGTTGGGCAGTGCAAGAGAGTAAAGCTATAGCCTGCTAG
>NW_010324873.1:0-14210 GCF_000700745.2 Antrostomus carolinensis | reverse complement strand
AGAAGCCCAGAGTTCCTCTGGGATTTCATGCTGGCAGATTACGCCCCACGCTTTAATGTTCTTTTCTGGTTTGGGCAAATCTGCCAGCTATTCTTATTGACCTGCATTCTCATCACTCCCTCAGAGAGACAATACAACAGACTGCATAGCCATCTCTGTATAGGTTTTCTTCCTAATGTTCTGTGTGCTGTAAAATACCCTGTTGCACTCCTGGCTCTCAGGCTTCCTTCTTTTGTACAAAGCAAAAAATAGTTTATTTCCATCGTGCATGTTGTTTATCGGTAGCTTTGATTGTCTGAGACTGTGCAAAAACCTACCAGCAAGCCCATTTTGTTTATAATTAAACCTAAGCTCATTTGGTGATCAGGGAGTCTGAGGTTTTGGGGTTTTTTTTCTTTTTCTGTACTAACTCAGTGATAATGATAATCATGGTAATAATGAGAATTAATCTGTGCCTTCTTCATGGAAATTCACTAAACCGGTGTAGAGCGCAGTTATGGAGGTTTCAGTAGATAAAAAGCAGAAATGCTAGAGAAGGGAAATCTGTGTTCCCATAATGAGAGGCAGGTGTCAGAGATCCAGTGCAGACTTCTTGCTATTGAGCTTGCAACGTGAGCTCTGGACCTTCAGGGTTAAGCAGTGGCTTCACTGAAGGTAATGGCAAATCTCCTGTCCATTTTGCTTCTGTTTTCAGAAAAACTGGCTCTGTACCATCTAGTGTATTTTGATCCTGACCTTAACATGGACACTGTGGAGACTTTGTTCTTTGTGGTGTAACAGTAGTAATGGATTGGGCGTATGGGTCCACCAGGTACAAATGAAAAGGAAAGAGCAACCCTTGCCGCAAGAAGTTGAAGAGATTCAGGTGGGAAATAGCAGGTGATGACAGATGTATTAGAGGTTGGCCTCATACCTGGATGTTGTGGCACCTTCGCTGCTGTCTCTGTAGGCAGAGAGAGGGGGTTGCAAAAGCTTGAGGCCATGCAAGGTTTAAGCAGGGTTTTTCCCATTGCTTGAGGAAATGTTTTGCCTGGAGGTCGTTGCATTCTAAGAAATTAAGCTACTAGAATAGTTTAGTAAGAAGAGAAAATCCTGGATTTTTAGGCTTTGTTAACTAATGTTTTCACATGACTGGCAAATTACTCAGCAAGAAATGAAAATGTCAGTAATTTGATGCTTGTTTACCCAGCATGTTCCTGCCAACTCTATTTCTTCCTATGCATCCATTAGAAAATAAATGCCCCTCAAAGCTGAGGACATGGTAGAGATCAAGCTGGTAAGAGAAAACCTACTGATCGCAGCCCATTTTGATTCCAGTCTGCCAGCTCTGTCCCATAGCTGGCCAGTTCACAGGACAAAATGACAAATGAGAAAGCAAAGGGGGCTGTAGGAGAGGTACTATGAGATGGTACCTCCTGCCGCACTCCAGCTTGGGCACGCGCCTCAGTGCCTTGGACACGGAGATGCAGATTCAAGTTGCAGGTAGAGTTGTGGTGGAGGTGGGTCTGAGCATGGCTGGCTCAGGCTGCCCTACACCATGTCCCTGAGCTTAGCCTAGCCTGGTCCTCCTGTTTTCACATCAAGATGACTTCGCTATACTCAATTGTTCTTACATTACGGAAAGGGCTATTTATTACCATCAGCTCAGGAAATGACCTAATGTGGCCTTGTAAGGTAGAATTAATTTGCAGTGACTCCACCTGAAAGTTGGCCGTCTTTTAACTTAATAAGTGGAGAACTGTCAGCTTCCTTTGAAGTTAATAGCAGTTGTGATGTTGAAATAGAAATTTTTGTAGAGGAAAGCAAACTTGATTTGTGTTTGCAGTATGTAGCATTTTTCTCAGTGGAATAAAGGGAGAGGGGTGTTTAGCTGTAAACCAAAAAGCATTCCTTTTGTGCTTAAAAACAACTTTTACTTTGCCATGCCTTTTGAATATAAACTTAGCAATGATATTTTGCAGTGAACATGCAAACTGGAAATATTTAAAATGTGACTCTTGCAAAAGTTGTGTGTGTTTTTTCACAGCAGGGACCACACACTGCAAATAAATGTGAGCCTTTTTTGGCTCTACCACATCTCACGCTGAAATGCAATTTTCTGTAAAGGTGTATGAAGACCTGTTTTAATTATTTTTTCCTTAATGATCAGAGGAACAGCTCAGCTCAAGGATGAATAAAGGATTTATTGCTCTAGATGCAGAAGTTGCTTATTATTTTTTCCTCTTTGAGTTATGTAAACTTTAACAAATTGGTCATTTTGGGTTATCAGTGAACGGATCATGTGTATGTGTGTGAATGTGCAAAATGTAGCTGTTTCTAATTTAAACTAGAGTTTATTACTGCCACTGGATCTGCTTCATTGCTGCTAATGAGGTTTTAGGGATCCTGGTAATGTAACAGCATGAGTAACTTTTTTGTTAAAATAAGGCTACCCAAAGTACATTAAATGGTTGATACTATCACATTATTGGTTTAGCTCAGTTCTCGTGAGGGAACTGGATGACAGCCCTACAAATTGAAAAGCCCTCACTCCCCAGTGCATGTAGGAACAGGATTAAAACCCTCCCACTCCTACTATACTGGCTTTAATCATAGTCCCACTCACTATCAGCCAAAATGCATTAACATCTGATAGTTGTTAGGCGCTGCGAAAGGTGGCAGTGGTTTCCGTTCAGCTCACGTTGGACAGGTGTCCACATCAGAGATGACTTCCATTACAGTGAGCACAAACACACGTGCTCCTGAAGGAGCCAGAGGATGAAAGCCCAGGGAAATGGAGTTTCCCCTGCTGCCACTGCCAGGAAAAACCTCCTTCAAACAACATTATCCAAGCAACCTCAAAGGGGGAAAAGTTAACAGTGCAGTTAAGGAAAAGCAGAGTATTTCAAATTTTAGTAAAGGTGCATCTATCCATTGTAGATGTTTTTCCTTCCTTTCCTCACCTGAAGAATCATTTATTCAAGGATGACTCCAAACCCCTTTCTGTATTGATTTTAATCCCACCCCACAGAGTAATGATCAGAACATGTTTATATCCAGTAGCCCAAAATTATCAAGCCAAGGCTCTGGCCCATCAGCAGTTTTCTTATGCATAGTTTTGTAAGAAGTGTGGTAGCTCTGTGATCAGAATGGGTGAGGGTATGTGATGGATCATGCCCTGGATGGATACTAATCAGCCTGCCTCCTTTGAAGTGAATGGAGGTTTGAGGCTTTACACCACGTCTTTGTTATGCCTAATGGGCCCTAATTGTCGGGAATTTTGATTTTCTGTGGGAACTCAGTTTTCTGTAGCATTCAAAAGACATATGTAAATGGCAAGGTCTCTTCAAGGTGCTGCGTTGCTAGTCTCATTTCTGGTTGATTTGTAAAGATAACAAGTTACCATGTATTCACAAATAGAGTTAGTATGAGTATCTGAGCATATATTTCCTTTATGCACCTTGATACAAAAAGGATTTCAAAATACTTAACCATCCATCCTATTCTGCAAGATTGGAAAGGGTTAATTTGAACATTTTGGTCAAATTCTAATTCAAGAAACCTGTTTCAATCCCTCTCCTGTTTTCCTTAGGTAAAGTGTCACTCACTTATCCAAACTTGCTGTTTGATGTTGCTGGGCACTGTAAATCAGCCAGTTCATTTTCCTTCCAAGATGGTTCTGTTTCAGCCATAAGTGAAAAAGACAAATTATTCTTATCCAGTTTTATAAAAAACAGAACCTGTGGGTGAAAAAAACCACTCTAGATAAATATCTCCATATAGTTAACTTGATTAAGTTTGTTATTCTAACTATTGTTGTGAGTCCTTGGGACTGTTATTCATATCAGATATGATAAATATACATTACTATTCTAAATACAAGCTATGTAACAGTGGTTTGTTTCTTAACATCAGCTTTTCCTCTGTATTTTTATAGTTCAGTCTTAGCTGCTTATCTGCTCTCTGCTTCTTTGCCATTGCTGTTTATAACTCTACCCCTTCCCTATTTCATCTGAAAATAATAAGTGTAAACTACTTTTACAGTTTGAAATAAATTAAACAAATTAAAAGTCATTAGAAGGCAAAAAAAATGCAGATATAGCTTTACAGCTTCAAACGTTTTTGATATTCTGACATGCATTATCAGAGATATTCCACCTTTTTTTGGCTTCAGTCTTCTCTTTCTTGTACAAACTTCAAAAGATATATTTTTCATCACATTGCATAAATTTGCCAGTGAGACCAGATGTACAGAAAACTTTATTAACTAGCTGTGGAAAAACTCCAAATATGGCAACATTGCATAATTTAAAGTGAGAAAGAAAAATACTGGAGTGTCTGAAACATCAACTTTTGTGCCTTATTCCAAATAGCAGCCACCTTGAAATCCAGAGGAGGAAACCCAGTGGTGCTGTGATAGCAAGCAAGTGTCTCAGTGGGGATATAGATGGTTTGCTGTTGGGACTGGGCTGCAGTCTGCGTGAGGGCCACCAGGCACCATTCCTCTCTGCTGTTCAGTATGATGGGAGACTCACCAGTATTTTCAGCCAAATCAAGGTTTGACTCCAGGTTTGGTCTGCACCTGTTGTTATCTTTCAGAAGACTTTTTTCATGCAGGGATCACTTCAGGAAGAAACACCAAACTTACTGGTCCTCTTAAGCCAATGTCTGGTGTTTTACTCATTTTATCTTAGGTTTGAGAACTTACTGAGGAAAAGCCACTGCTGAGGTCAGTAGATTTGCTGAATGAAGACAAAGCATTTTAGCTAGAGTTAATTGTTTCACAATTAGAAGTGCTGCAATATGTTTTGTAATATATTCAGATTTCTGTTTGCACTAAAGTAAATTAACAAAGCGATTGCTGCCAGCCCATGGGATGTTAGCACAAATCTCGTGTTTTACAGTTGTTCATGGAAAAGCTTCTGTGTGAAAATTTCAGCTTTTATAGAAACAGGAAAAGGGTCAGTACATTTCTAACCCTCATTGTTGCTGAGTAAAAATTGAAAATATGACATTATAATGACTCATAGAATCAAAGCAGCCCAGTTTGGATTTTATACTCCTTGGCATATATTTAAACTCTTGAAGTTTCAGTTCCTGTGCTGGTTTGAGTTTGTTTTGGTTTTGTTTTTAGCCAGTCTCATGAGATTCACATGTACAGGTTTGAAAATAGTAACATTGTTTGTGTATTTTGGGAACTAGTAGGTCAACTTTCCAGTCCGGTCAGACAGCAGAGTTAATGTCAAGCTCTATCAAGCTCTTCAAGGAAAGAATAGAGCAACCTAATACCATAAATCTACCTGTTACTGTTTTAACAAGTGGTGCAGTGCTACGTATGGGAACTCAGGAATACGAAAAGCTTTCACTTCCCACTTTAAGCAAATGTGGAAGATCCAAACATATCTGCCAGCTCCTTTCTTGGACTGAACAGGCCCACAGAAGGAGCACGCGAATGAGAGACTTGTTTCTTGGTAAGCAGACCTCTGAAATGTTCCTTCTTACCTCTTCTAAAGCATAATTCGATTTTGCCCTTCCATTAAGTAATCAGCCAGATGAGTATTCAAAGCCGTGTGATTCCCATTTATCAAGTCAAATTAAATGTTTTTGACCAGGTTTATCAACTAGGTATGTTTTAATCAAATTTAATGACATTTTCAATGAAATACTAAGTGCACTGGGCATTTTTCTTATTGGTCTAGTGGAGGTAGAAGAGGCATTTACATCCTTTGAACATGAAAAGCACTTGGTGTCAGTCCCTGTTTGTTATTGTGGAACATGACAGTTATCTGAAGAAAACCAGCAGGATTTAATCTGACAGCCCAGTAAGGGAAGAGTGCCACCAATCTAATTATCCAGTAATCTAGTCAGAACGGGAGTAATTCTAGGCCTTTCTCAGGCAGTTAATCACATTTCCCGTGCATTAGCAACGGCACATGCAGAGCTTTTAGGGGTGAGCTCTTAGCCCAATGTAGCTCATGGTAGACACAAGAGGAACATCATGTCATTGATTTTGTTTCTCGTCGCGTTGTTTTTTTTTCTAAATTATGCTAAAGTGTTTCTATTCAGATTTGGTTTCGCTCTATGAGATAACCCTGTGTTGATAATTTCTCAGTTCACCAGAAATCATTGACTACAAAAGACACTTTTTAATTTTAGGTGTCCCAAGATGGAGGAAAAGGGCTGTTGTCCTCTACCATTGATAATACCATAAAAAATTGTCTTTCCTCCATCCTTTTTTTCTTCTCCCTAATGTTCACAATCTGGTAAACTAAGGGCCATAATGAATTAAAAAACCCCCAAATCCTAGTGTTTAGCCGCGGATTGTCAAGTGCCTTCCGACCAGGTGTCAAACAACATGACATATCTATTGTATAGAAGGTGGGTTGGAGGGATTATTCAGGGAGAGAAATTAATTTAGTTTGTGACAAAAGTTCAGAGGTTTGGGTTTTCTGCTTTTGTTGTTTTTTGTTTAACAGTGCTTAAGGCTTGATTCTACTATTTGCTAGTTGTTTGACAGGCACATTTATCCTGCCTGTCGTTTCTCCCCCTCGCATTTTATTGTCAAGCTGGGGGAGAAATTATTTCATAACTCTGTCCTCAGAGGTATAACTTGCCAGCCTGAAATATCTACTTTGGATTGTAAGTAGTTGGGGAGAAAAATGCTGATCCCTGAATGTTTCATCATTTTTTGCTGGGGCAGCGGACCTGGTGTTGTCATATATTTATTTAATTCTGCAGTCCAACCCACTGTTCTCATAAGTGGGCGAGATAGGTCTTACTCTTATTTCAGTAGAAGAAGAAAGAGATATTTTAGGTGTGTGCCTTTCCTACACTTGGTATTTGAAAGAGGATTCTTGGGTGCTGCCAGAAGATATGCAAGTGCTTGCTTCTCAGCTTTCCTTGTAACAGAAGAGGGTTTGAACTCTCTGAAAATTTAGATCTTGCTGAACACCTCATGGCTTTGTTATTTCCCTGTGGGACTGCAGCAGTTTGCTTCTGGACATCATCATAGTACATGCACAAGATACACATACATAAAGCAGAAATAGCTTTCAAATTGGAAAAGAAAAAAAGAAAATGCACAGTGAGTTCCCTCCCCTAAACCTTGCTTAATTGGAAGAGCTCTAATGCACCTGACTTGCTTGCAGACTGCTTGTTCACAACCTGGGCCAGAATGCCAAGTCTGCTTAGAAAGCCAGGAATGAGATTTCCTCCTACGTCTAGAAAAGGCCTGATTATTAAAATAGTTAAAATTTGGTGATCTTTCCATGCAACGGGCTTTAAATTAGGTCTCAGCTCAGTCCTGAAACTCCTTGTATCTCCCACCAACAATGACCTAAGAATTCTTTGGATCCAGATGCTGCCCTTCCATTTGATTTCTGCTTTATCTGAATTCCTTTCATCTTTCTCACCGTGTTCGGATTAAAGAGGTTGAACTGAGTGAAGACAGTTTCTGCAGCAGCAGTCCCTACAGGCTGGTCGTGTGGTTTTTTTCAGCTTTCTTGTTAGTTGTGTAATTCTGGGTGTTGTCACTGACAGCAGAGGCTGATTTAAATGGAAGAGCTGTTTGTTTTCCATTCCAGTTTGACAGGGAGGTAATGGAGGTCAGAAATGGAGGAGCTGGCATCAGTGATGTGGATTTTTCAGAAGGGCAAATGGCTCCAATTAAAAATAACAATAATTCCTTAAAAAGATATACCAATATCTCCTTTGAAACACTAGTGACTAAATAGAAGTCAACAAGGAGGCATTACACGCCAAAAGGGAGAATGGAAAGAAATTACCCTGGTAGATGAATTGAGCTAAAATTTATGTCAACTTTGGTATTTCACTTGCAAATGAGTACCAGATCTGAGCTGATCTTCAAAAGTGCATTTGCAAAGATTGAAAACAAAGTATGTAAAAGCCTCTTTTTAAAATTTTAACTTACTGGAAACAACAGTTACACAGCACCTCTAAGAACTGAAGGTGCTAGTATTACGTACCAGGATCCTGTAGTCATGTAAGCAAATGGTAATATGCCAAAAGTATTTATATTTTTATGGCGCTAGCAATGTATTTAATATGCAAATATGGCTCTTGTAAACATTATTTCGTATTCAGGAGCCTCACATCCTTCCTTTCTAGTTTATTTTTTCCTGGTCACAAGTCATCTGTAACTTTTAAAAATATTAGTGAGATTCCCCTCCTGGAGTTCTTCAGAAACCCCCTTTCATTGTTGTTCTTTAACAAAGTACAAATAAATTTAATTCCTACTGTTGGATATGCTACCTGTGTTCACAGTTTACTTCTGTGATTGACTTTTTTGACCGTGAAACTATCATATTAAAAGAAGCAGGATTTGTTTTGAGTATTCCCTGCATGAATAAATAAGATACACAGACTTTGCTTGACTTTTTTCTTAAAAGAACTTTTGTAAGTAAAATTACCTCAATCTGCAGATAGGAGTCTGTAGAACCAAGCTCATTAAGTAGAAAAAAAGCATCTTCAACCTTCAGCTCCAGGAGAGACAGAAGTGAAAGGCTTCCTTGTCTTTTGAGGTCCATTTTAATTGGTTATTTAAATTGTGATTAATGAGCGAGAATTTGAGACTCAGAGCATCAGTTTTAAAACTCCTACTTAACAGTGCAGCAACAATGCATAGGTGTGTGCAAATCTGAAGGTCCTTTCACTGCTTTATGCCTTGGGTCTTACATTTCTCCAGCGTTGTTGAGCTGTTTGTCAGCAGACACTTTGATTTCAAATGATGTTCAAATTAATATCTGCTGAATGAGCAGTGCTTTGCAGAAGTTGAGCTTTGTGTCTTGTTGATTCTTAATAACAGGGCCTGCTGCTGTCTAAGGAATTTCCCAGTGACAAGAAGGGCTTTGTGGAAAGAGTAAAGGGAAAAAAAAGACCTTAGCTGATGTAAGGGAATTATCAGTCTGCCTTTCTGTACAAGGAAATAACTGTGGACTTTGAACACTGGAAAATGATGATGGGTTGTCTTTTCAAATCTTGATGTAATATATAGAGCCTTCCATTTTTATAAAATTTTTAACTTGTTTGTTTCACTTTGCTTTTTCTTATTAATAATCTTTGGTCACATTCCTGACTGATTTAATCTATGTAGTTACTATAGTCTTTCAATCTGTTTTCCCCCATCAAGTGGAAATACTTTGGGTTGGAACTATGACATTTCTATTTAACCAGACCATGAATTTCAGCCTCATTTATTAGTTTAGTTTTTGTCAGACTTGCTCTATCCTACTGCTAGACCATAAATACCAACACTACCAATAGTATTGCTCTGTGTGAGAACGTTCGTCTTCCCTTCTTCTTCGGTGTCAGCACTGGACTGCCATTTGACTGTCCGTGTGTAGCTAAAGTGCTACAACGTGAGCAGGCAATGTTGAGGGTTTGTGGTCTGTATGGTATTTATAAGACCGTAGGAGGAGAAGGAGTCCCAAAGAACTTAACGTGCTCAGTGGAGGCCATTATGTCAGAGCTTGGCATTATAACCCAAGTCTTTTGGCTCCCAGTGTAATACTCAAGTGCCACACCAGTCACAGATTTAAACCTTTGCTATGTTAACCCTTAAGCTTTTAGTGTCCTAAGAGATGCTGTGTATAACGGTGTTTATTCCAGGCAGCTTTTCAACACAACACTGAAGCTACCCCAGAAAGCCTCAGAGGTTAGCTCTGAGGAGGATGTCTTATGCCTGTATCCAGAGCCAAAGCAAGGGTTATTTTTCTTGGTTTTTCTTTTTGTTCTGTGTGTGAGTTTATTTTTACTAGAGCTCTACCTAACAGGACATTAAATCATTGATTCAAAATGTTTAAAGAAAAATATTGAAGTAAAAGAAAATATTACAGTAGACAAACCTAAAAGGTCAGCACATACCACAGAAAGTGCTGTGAGTATTGGAAGTATGTGGCAAAGTCAAACTTATGCAGTGGATGGAAAGAATGACCTTTTAAGGCGCCCTTCCTCTGCGCTCCGTCTTCTCCATTTTGACATCTGCAGCCTCGTCTTCAGGCTGTCCCCCCTGCCTATGGTTTCCTCTAATATTTATATTATTTTTCATTCTTTTAAAAGGACTTAAATGTCTTTCCTTCCTGTTTCATAATATGTTTTTGTTAACCATTACTCCATTAATTTTTGCTTTTTCTGCCTTCTTTTCCAATTTTTAACAAATAGCTTTCTCCCCGGTGTTTTGAAGTTTTGCATATCTGTCGTCAACTTTTTGCCTTCTGTTCATTTCACTCTACTTCTACCACCTATAAGCATACTTTTTTTCTTTTGTTATTGTCCTATCTTAACCCATTCTGAATCTAGAATGAAGGTCGTGCTTGTATTAAAATGCAAATAATGAAAATTTATGAAGTTGAGAGACTGAGAAAATGAATTGGCAACTAAACCTTCCAAAGGGGAATGAATAAAGAGCAAAGAATTTAGATATTTGATACTCATAGGCTGGTAGAAAATTACTTTGCTAAATGTACCTGTCTATGCAGTCCTCTTTTTATAAGCCTATATATTTTAGTCTGTCAGTTTTCCATTGGTTGTCTACTATTGCATTATTTTAAATGCAAAATATGTGGAGTGCAAAGATGTCACATTGAGTGTGTGAGGCAAAATATTTTATTCTGGTCAAAAACTCTGTAAAAGAAGTTGGGAAATAAGTTTAAAGAACCTGAATCTCTCTGAGACATGAAATCCTTGATGTCAAAACTTGACAAATGAACAGACCTCAGTAAAAACGCAGTGATGTGAAAATGGGTATCTATTGGTCTTCTGTGAACAACAAGTGAACAGATAGGGAGGGGCAAAATAAGTTTCCCCCCCCACTTTAAATGTAATCTATTCTTTATTCTCCTTTCGTGAATCATTCAAATATACTAAGAATTATTAACACCAGTGATTATCACCCCAGGTTAACTAGATTATGTAAATACCACTGTTAATACAATCTGAGGTGGAATGACAATTTTGCACAGTCTGTATTTTGGGGGAAATGTTGATTTTAGCCAAACCTTTCTGGCAACTCTGTGAACTAGCAACCAAAACTCATGTCACACCCTTTTGGCAGACACACTTAAGGTGGGGAAGAGTTCAGGCCCTTGCTGGAAAGCGCCTCAGCTCTCCCTCCTGCTCGCTTTCCTCTCAGGGAGCTCCTTCATCAAATTGCAACAAACTGATGTGATAAGCTGAAGCCTGATTTTCCCGTGGGACAGTAACAATAATGTAGCTTGGGAGGAAGAAAGATGGAAACCGTGTTGACCCTTGAGACTGTTCTGAGTACATCAATGATCAAAATAAATGGAGCATTTCCTCTTAAGGATTAAGTGTTGTAAATGTGATGAAAGACTAGATGTGGGTCATAAAGGCAAACAATGACTCTGATCTGACTTAATCATCCTTATTTCACATGACAGTCAGACGCCCATGCTGCTCTTTGAGCTCCAAGGGCGTATCAAACTCCTGGTGTTACCTGGTGAATCCAGCCAAGAGAGGAAGGTGTAGGTTGTTACTGTGGCTTTTCGGCTGTTTACTCATCTGGCAGTCCCCAGCAGGTTGCATCTTTGGGCATCTGTGAATCAAAAAAAAAAAAAAAAAAAGGGAAGGGGAAGAAGAAAGGAAGGAAGGTCTGGGGTTAGGAATTCCATAAGAGACTTTTCTGCTTATCTATCATCTTGCACACTCAGCCTCAGAGATCTGCCTTGATCTCTTATCGCTCATCACAAAAGAGGTCGTGCCCTGCAGCCCTAGTTAGATTCATGGGAGCAAGCGGTTCCATTCATCTCTGATCAGATGACCTGCCAAATGCATAGAGATCCAGTTTGCATAATAATGCTTCCTCAAACCATCTCCTTAACTTTGGTTTCTCCTCAAACTCATCTGTGTTGCTTATCCAGCACTTGAAATCTGTCTTCTGCCCTGTAAAGGGCAGTGAATAACCATGCCTCAGCCTTGTGCCTGGCTGGCAGGTGGGAGGCCTCTTGAAGACATTTGTGTACCTGCACTGGTCTCCCTGCCACCATTTTCATATGCAGGCTCATTACTGGGCTTCTCCGTGTTTGCTATATGGTATGGAGGTAAAAGGTGCCCTTCCACGGTATTCTTTAATTGTAGTACTTGATAAAAAATACAAATATATACTACTGAGCTGTTTTTACTTTAATATATGTCTGGAATATTGACCTGAGTATACTAGACCTGTCAGCATTCTTGTTTAAAATGGAAAGCAAGCATCTTGCCCCCTCCCTGGAAGTGTTCAAGGCCAGGCTGGATGAGGCTTTGAGCAACCTGGTCTAGTGGAAGGTGTCCCTGCTGATGGCAGGGGGGTTGGAACTGGATGATCCTTAATGTCCCTTCCAGCCCAAACCATTCTATGATTCTATGATCTTGATTTCTGTTTGAAAATTTTTATTACTGCATCAAATAAAGTGTTATCAATCTGTCAGACTCATTCAGTACGACTTACTTGGATCAGGTACAAATGTTTCCTTTGCCACAGATTTATTTCCAAAGTTAGACCAGGCAAAGAGCGAGCCTTTTTTTTTTTGCTGCCGTCATTAGCACAACCTCCTCCAGGACAAATTGATTTAATATGTGGAGCACTAAGGTAGTACTCCTTTTGGAGATACTTAACTGCCTTCAGAGAATGCAGGGCTATCTGCAAACAGATAGGATGGAGCAGGAGTACCAAACGTGTGGTCTGCTCCCACTGTGCCACAAGGCACGCCTTCCACAGACCAATTTTTTCATTGCTTGCATGGATGCCGACTTTTCCCAGGGAGCCGTCTCTTGGAACACATTAGTGAAATGTTTTTAACTCCACCATAAATAGAGTTAGCACACAGTTGCATCCAAATGATAGCTTTCTTAGAACTGAAGAGAGAGATCTGGTTTTGCAGGCACAGCACATGAAAATATTTTTATTCCAGGCTTTGTCAACTCTCCCATCTAATTAAAAAGCATACCTCTCTAAGTATAGAAATTGAAATGCTTTTAGTTCTTTTTTTTTTTTTTTTTCCAAATGCTATCAGCATTCAAATAGTAATTTACAGCCCAATTCTTCCAGCAGATGCATTTTTCCTGCAGATCTCATTTAAGAAGGTGTTCTTCTGGAGGAGATCTAATAGGACCCAGTTCTAATACAAAGGATTTAATTGCTCTTGCTTTCAAAGAAATGAGTTGGCTGATTAAGTTATGGAGGCTAGATGGGAGAAAATGGGACATTATTCACTGTAATCTTAAATTTATTTTAGATACCTAAAGATGCAAATAGGCTTTCAGGGAGATTTTAAAAATCAGATAGATACCTAACTCCTAAGCATGGAAATTCCATAAAGACCTGACCTAGAGTGCTTTTCTGGAAAGTCTTGGGCTAATGGTATGTTCTGAATTTCTCTCTCAGACAATTCAGCCTCTTGTGGGAGGAAAAGGTGTCCAAAACTACAAGTTTTAGTTGTCTTTCTTGGCTCTATTCACTATATTTGTGGGAGTTTTGTCAGCTTCTTAACACCCTTAAGAGGAATATTTAATCTTGCCCAAGATTTATAAAGTGCATATATATGCTTTCAGGGCCTGTCCAGACTGTCTTTACTGTTGTGGCTTTCTACAGGAATTACTAGCCTTTAATCGAGCCCTAAACTATTGAAAACCAGTTTTTTATCAAAGCCCACTGTTATCTGCACCTGTATTTAAGATAATTTTCCCAAGAGGAGTCTAAAAGCAAAATTGAAATCCACAGGAGGTATTTTTATACTGAGTTTAATATTCATTTTTACATGTGTTTCAAATACTTTGTCTCAAGGTAGTTGTTTAGTTAAGAGGTAAACAGGTTAATATAAAAAATAGTTTTAATTAATTTTAATTTTTTTTTAATTTAAAAAGTTAACAGGTTAATTTTTTCAAAGCTTAATCTGCAAGAAGGCTCAGAAACATGATGGCAGAGTGGTGTTTCAGAGTTTTGTTATCACTGGGACATTTGGACATTGTTTTTTTTTCATCAGTAGTACCTCAGTAGCACTCCGTGAGTTTTGGAAGAGGAGTATCAGACTAACAGTTTACAAAGCCTTCCTAACATCAGTGAGGGCATCCCAGAATGTAACTGCTGGCAAAGATGAGCCTCAGACTGCAAGGTGCTTGGGCAAAAGCCCTGTCTGATTGATTTAATAGCAATGCCTAGTGATTCAGAGGAAGAATCTGTGATTTACTATTTTATTTTATTTTATTTTATTTTA
>NW_010324872.1:0-1027 GCF_000700745.2 Antrostomus carolinensis | reverse complement strand
CGGGGAGGGGGTCAGCGGTGCCCAGCCCGGGCTGTGGGGCTGATGGAAAAGGTGCATCGCTGGGGTTTACCTACAGCTGAACAGCATTTTTCACGTATAAATGCAGGGTTTGCCTTTATATTATGTTTACATATAGAAAGTGCTGCCTATATATCTTGGCTGCATCTATTTACATACAGAATGTATGGGAAAATGTAGGTATTTCAGCTACATCTGTTAATATGTCTGTGTATATGTGTGTGTACCTATATATGTACACACCCATACATGTAGTGTGTGTGTCTGCACACTGCGTGTAGATGTCACACACGTACATATCAGTGTCTGTATGTCCTTATGTTTCTATGTTGTACATTCACCTGTGTCTTCACAGCCCTAGTTCTGCACATACACACATCTGTGTACACACATATGTGCACGTGTATCCATACATGGGTGTGTGCGTGCACATGCACCTGCACAAGGTATAGCTGCCTATAAAAGGGTTAGAGCTGTCAATGACAAGGTGTAGCTGCCTGTAGAATCACAGACCCATAGGCTGGTTTGGGAGGGACCTTTCAAGGTGATCTAGTCCAACCCCCTGCAATGAGCAGGGACATCTTCAACCAGATCAGGTTGCTCAGAGCCCCATCCAACCTGACTTTGAATGTTCCCAGGGATGGGGCTTCTACCACCTCTCTGGGCAACCTGGGCCAGTGTCTCACCACCCTCAGTGCAGAAATATTTCTTCTTTACATCTAGTCTTAATCTCTCATTTAGTTTAAAACCATCACCCCTTGTCCTATCGCTACAGGCCCTGCTAAAAAGTCTGTCCCCATCTTTCTTATAGATCCCTTCAAGTACTGGAAGGTGCAATCAGGTCTCCCTGGAGCCTTCTCAGACTGAACAACCCCAGCTCTCTCATCCTGTCCTCACAGAAGCTGCTTATAACAGGGTATAGCTGCTTGAGATAATGTATAGCTGTCTGCAGCGGGGTATAGCTGCCTGTAACAGCATGAAGCCATACGAGGAGGGGCTGAAGTCACTT
>NW_010324871.1:0-19248 GCF_000700745.2 Antrostomus carolinensis | reverse complement strand
TGCCTCGGTGAGGCGTCTGCTTGCCCGGGAGGAAAGGGTTAATGGGCAGCGCGCACTCTGGATCTGGTTAGTACTTTAAAGGGACTTAAAAAATGTTGGGCTGTGTGATCTCCCCAGCTAACTTTTATGTGGGCGAGTGTGTCATATGTGTGAAAAGTCATAGCAGCTCTCGGCTCTCTCTCCCCTCAGTACTTGGGGAGCCCAATAGTTGCAGGGGGGATCAGCTCTCTGAAGGCAGGCGGTTCTCTCTTAGCGTATTGGTACAATTTTTTTTGTCTGAAAAATTTGCTATTGAAAAGAAAAAAAAAAACAAACAACAAAAACCTAAACACTACTCCCACCAAAGGACGAAAAAACAAACAAAAAACCCCCAAACAAACAAAAGCACAAAAAACGAGTGGAGATGTGTTGCAGCCACTAGCATGCTTTAGTTCTCCATGTGGATGATTCCCAGCTGAATACAGCTGTGCGCAAGCACCTGGCTATTGCTGAAAAGAAGTTGATCAGAATTCAGGAGTATTAGTTAATAAGTGCCTGATCCTGTTGACCCTGTTCTGGTTCACCCACTCAGCTATGCGGGGGTGTTGGAAGAAGGTGTCCTGCCAGTTAAACCAATTATAGCTGGCAAGTCGCAGTCATCAGCATTAGTGGAGGAGTTGGAAGTGAGGCCCAGTCACACCGTGCCCCGCTGTAAGTGTCTTTTCTGAACTTAAACAGCAGCTCTCCACGTCCAGCAGAAAGCCAGCTTTAACCCTTTGTGTCATGGAAAGCCGTGTTGCCTGTTCAGTTCTGCTGGTCTTGTGATGCCTCTGTAAGGGTTTTGGATCTGAGGGCTGGAAACTAGGACTGTTGATGGGAAGAAAGCTGATGTATGATGAGCAGAGGCTATAGAAATTAATAATAGTGTGAGAAATTTGGTTGGAAGAAGAAAACTTGAATGGTACAAAACACGCTGAAGCTTTTCATGTGTGGTTAGACTGGAGCTCTGATGTCTGGTTTTTCATAAGCTGTGTAGTGCACAGGCAAGGCCACAGAACAAACAAGCAGCCTAGAGTAGAAGCAGTGACTTGGGTTAATGAGCAACGCCATGTAATGAAGACTTCATATAAACCTTTTGTCTTAGGACCCTAAAGGTTTCTAAAGAAAGAAATAAATAAATAATAAAAATAAAAAAACAGGAAGAAGAGAATCCCAGTCCGTTTAGTCAATGGGAAAGTTCCTACCAGGATTCGTGTAGAGGCTGGGATTGCCCCTGAAAGTGTCAGAAATCTTATTTGTAGTCCTAACTAGGGATCAGATCTAAGCATGCTGAAAATACATATAACGCTTTTCACAAATACTTTCCAATTGTTAAGGCTTACAGCTAGTTATCCCTAGATACCAGAGCAGATTTCAAAGGCAAAACAAAGGGCGTTAGAAGTTGTCGTGTACTTTTTAAAGGCCGAACCAAATACAAGCATAAACAGTTGCTTAAACTGTGGCAAATTTAATCTAAACATTAGTATGCTTGCAGAGTGAGACTCATGCTGTGTGAAATTCTTTGCTGCTCAATGAGATGTGCAATTTTGATCAAATATTTGTACATGCTATTTGAGGTAAAAAAAACATTCAGTAGATTGCACTTTTGGGTAACATTAATGAAGTGTAAGTTGTCTATTCTCTTCATATTCAGCTGATCTATTTTATTTCAATTAGAAACCCTATGCATATAACAACAATGAAGTTGAAATGGGCCTTTCAGTTTAAGGACTCTTGTAAGTGATAGACTATGTAAGAGGATGAAAGAGTTCCTTGTGTTCGCTGTTGGATGATTTTATTTTTCTCTTTACTTGTATGGATGGCTTTTGAATGTGTTGCAGTTCTAACAGGTTGAATTTATTTTGTTAAGCTCCTAATTTGCCATCTTTTTAAGAGTTTAAGATTGTATTTTGTTTTCTCCTTGTGTTAACACGGCTAACGAGAACTTGCTTGCAATAAGTGGCCACAGTTTCCTGGAAATATTAATAGTGTCCTGTGTGACTGTTGATACACAAATGCAGATTTTCAGACAGTTTCTATGGAGCAAGATAATTTAGCCTAATGCTGATAAAAAGGAGAAGGAAAATTGTTGAGAGACAGCTTGCTTCAGTGTAGTCTGATAAGGTATCGTTCACCGACACCTCAATTACAGCATCATAGTAAGCCTGAACAATGGCCATAAAACTGGCTTTATTCCTTATGTTTGATCTCTCTCATAGGTCAGTAAAAGGATATGAATCTTATCACTCTTTTCAAGTTGTACAGGCCTGGTAATACAGGCAACATGATATAGCTTTGACTTCAGTAGCATGAATTTATGGTGGTCCCATTATCAGTTCTTTTAAAAGGGTGTTTTACTGTATAAACCCATTTCAATGTAAACATAGACCCTCTAAAGCTTTATAAATATGCTAATGCCATGTTTACAAAATGCACAGGATAGCATGGTTTGGAGATGCTTTGCCTAGAAAAGGAAGCAGGTTGCTAATACTGGGTATTGGCTTCAGTCATTATTCACAGAAGGGTGAAAGGGGTGAATGTTAGTACGTGAAGGTGTACTATGGTCGGCCCTCTGTCCCTTCTCTTCCTTCCTTTGAAAGCCAAAGTCCAAAGTTAATCATGGCATGTGAGCAGGAATATAGTAAGGAAAAACAACACCTGATTGAATGTTTAAGATAATGGAAAGTTGGAAAATATCTCAAAGCGACAGATACTTGGTAGACAAAGGACTTCTGTAGGTTTTTCGTGAGGATCTAAAAGCCCTCATGTTGGTTATCGGGAGCTAATCATCCTCCTTTGATCATACCCTAAAACTTTAACTCCAGTGTTGCCTGTGAAATGTTTTCCAGTTAAAAAAAACTGCTTAAGCAAGATGGGGATTGTGCCCTGTGCAGTTGGGATGTGAGCAATGAGAAGGAAAGCTTTCCCTGTATTTCTCTTAGAGAGCTGTTCTGTAGTCTGTACTGAAGCAGTGAGATACATCTGTTAACATGCTTGCTTCCTCGGTAGCAACATTTTTTCATGTGACCCCTCTCATTTTTCAGATGAGTGATTTTGGGATCAGGAACATGGATCAAGTAGCTCCTGTCTCTACCATGTACAGAGGAATGCTCAAGGTGAGTACTCTTGAGCTGTAACCTTCTAAACCCAACTGGGGCACCTCCCAGCTAATGCATTTATTTTGTTCTTATTAGTGCTAGCACAGGGATTGTATAACCATGCCAAGGTGAACAGATATTCATGTTTTAATTGCTTGTTTGTAACCTCTACTCTTCTAAAGTATTCCTACTGAGTTCAGTAAAGATATGAAAAGGGGAACTGAAATAGGAAGATGTAAATCTTGCACCCCCAATCCTCTTTCCCAAGAAGGCTCCCTCCCTCCATCCCCCAAATCTTAAGAATTCAAGAATAACCGGTAGCCAAGAACTGAGCTCAAATCATTTGAGTTGGTGGAACTCTTGCCTAAATAAAGGTTACAGGATAGGCAGTAGGGGTGGTCTTTACATCTTTAACTTGAGGGCTGTTCTGATATGACTGGTTAGGTCTGATTCATTCAAGAGCCTAGTGTGGGGGGGGAAATAGGTTATTCACTTACTACATGCAACTAGGTGAAATGGAAGTCCAATACATTATAAGAAACCAAAGGTAGTTATTAAATATATTTTATCTTTAGATAGATTGTGTCTGTTACCTTGTTTTGAGAGGAACTTTCGAATGAAGGACAAATGAGAAGCAGACTATAAAGACTCAGTCTTTAAGGGCTTCCCACCTCATTCATGCAAATTGCTTTTTAATCCCGGTATCATTTTTTTTTTTTTTTTTTTTTTTTTTACACAGCATTGATTAATGTAAACCAAATAAAGGTTAGGAAGACACTTTCTACTCTCATTAACTTTGAGGAATGTTTGTGTTTTAAAGAATCAGTTAGTGTGGCAGTGGTACGCTAACTTCTCTGATGTTTTATTTGCCTTCTTAGCCTTCTCTCCTGCCCACAACAACAGCAAAATCCACAAGAGGTGCCCCAGTTTAATAGCTGTGCGCTCTTTAACACAGTGGTTGTGCTAGGCAGTTATTCAGTAGTCATATAATTAAGTCAAAATTGAAACCTGTATTCTACTATTTTTGTAGCTGTTCACATTTCTTTTTATTTTGTTCTGTAATAATTACTCTTACATATGTTGAAAAGCCAAATAAAGTGTTGCATAACTGATAGGGCAGGCAGAATTTATTCTACATAGAGATTTTTTTCCCCTTTTACTACTATCAAATCAAGAACCTGCTTAAACATTAATTTTCTCCTTTTTGAAATATGAAACTAGCACAGTATAGATTTTACTCATTCACATGCCACAGCATTTTTTCCAGTGACTCAGGATAAGGGTCAGCTATTTACACAAAACGCAGGAGTTTCCAGATTGTGTTGAAAGAACTTGCCCTTTCTTTTAGGTACTAGCGATGAGTCAGTGCTTTTATCTTGTAATGTATAAAGAATCTTTTACTAGCAGATTTGGCAATTGTTATTAACTTGTTTAATTTGGATGTGAGCTTTTCCATGGGTTCGCTTTGACTCTTTCTTCTAGTTGTGGTGGGTACCTGAACAAACCATATGCAATTTGTCTCTGTTCGGTGCTCAGTGGAGATTTCTGAACTCAGTTAACCCCTAGAGGCATGATACTGTTTATTTTACCAGCTTTTTCTTCTGTGGAATGTATGATTTCATAATGGATGTACTAGGATGCATTGCAGTTTATTATAAATTACAACTAAAAAAATATGATTCCTAGTTTCTGACTAGGGTTAATGTAATTTGGGGAGATTGGGGAAGGGGATGATGCACAGCATAAAAAAGGCACCTGGTACAAAAGAGACTCCAAGCCACTTTGTGATGACATAAAAATGGGATAGGGAATGTGAGGAGATGTTAGGTTATTTGCTATTCCAGAAACATAATTCGGGTTGCTTTTGCATTGCACATTAATATTGCCCTGAAAAATATTTGCCTTGTCCTCAGCTAAATCCTCTACCTTGGCATAAGCTGACAGACGAGTGGATGCCTAAAACAAATAAGCATTTGCCAGTTGCCTTTGTCTCCATCTCCCTGAACTGCAGGAGCTGCCGTGAGCACGCTGCAGCTCTCCAGAACAATGCTCTATCCTCAGGTGCCTTTAAAAATCTCAGTGGCAACTTTTATCCATCCATGCCTCTGGATGTTACAGATACTGATTCCTTGTGACTAACAGACAAGTTGCAGAAGTTGTTTTTAAAGTTATTTCCTCCTATGTTAACACTCCCTCTACGCCCCCGAAGACTAACGTGGCTTGAGGGAATCTGTTGATAGTACTCTGTATTTCTAGCATATACATTGATGGAAGTCAAATTCAAAAGAAGTTAGGTTTTCAAAATATAACAATATTTATTGAATGTTGCCAGTATATCTGTAGAATCCACTTTTATCTGGAGCATTTTCTGTTACTCCTGTTTATCCCTTTTTGTATAATGAAACTGGCAGTGTTTCACTGAGTATCTGAGCACTTGAAAGACTGCAAAATGTAGTGGCTGGCAAATCCAGTAACCCAGAAATATAAAGGTTGCAGCAAAGGAGTAATGTCTTTCCACAAGTCCTGTAAAGCTGGCTGTATAGCTTCAAGTGATGTAGCTCAGATTTTTCCTTTGGAGGGAGAGAAGCTGCATAAGTCTACTGTAGGTCTTGCACTCGCAGCTGTTTTTCCATAGTTTACTGGTCTTGCCTCTGCCATCAAATACTCATCAAATGGATAGTCTTTTTAAAGGGTTAAGGAAATAAAGATTCCTTTGAAATGTACCTGGAAATAAATAAATTTATCTATACACACGCATGCATTCTCTATTGTTAAAAATCTCAATTACAGGAAAACTAAGAATATCCTTACTTGGCTTTACTGTAACCTACAGAACATGCAACCCAGCTAGCACTGTGGTCTGAATGTTAGTTGTTTTGTATTCATGTACAAGAAGCTATGTTGTTATTGTTTTCATACTTTGGGGGCACAAGATAGCTCATTCAAGATAGTGGCTCTGCATGATCTCCAAATCTAGGAAACCTAACCTGCTGCTTCCTAGCAATGAAGTTGAGAGTGCTCTAACAAAATGCTCACATTGTTTTTATTTATTCTGCTGCTTTACAGCGTCAGCCAGCATTTGACACCTTTGATAGCTCAAACTCTCTCTTTGCTGGATATTTTTTCTCACTAAATGAAGACCAAACGCTTCAAGAAGTGCCAACAGGATTTGATTCTACTTCTTATGGTAACTCCTCACTCTCTTACTTAATTCAGTCAAAAAGAAATACAAGTGCAACATGGATTTCTCTAAAAAGTAGTGTTTTAGTACACAGACTGTTAGTCCATACTTGGTTTTATCCATGTGAGTTGCTCTGCTGATAGTTGCTGTTCTCTGTACTGAAAAGGAATAGGAACTGGGATTCAGTAGCCTAATAAACTGACAATCCATGGAAGAAGACTTAGTAGGTATTAAAGCAGAGCTAAGATAATTTATTTTTTAGTTTAAAAAAAATAATCTATTATGTGTATTTAAACTTACATTTTAATTATGGCTGAGATGTTGCAGGTATTCTGCAAGGTCTCTTCCTGACCCTCTGGTGTTAAATCCCAGAACACAAAATCTTTGTTCCCTTTCACTTCCCCACTGCCCCACCAGGGTTTGTTTTACTCTTTACCTTAAAAAACAAGGGGTTTGGGAGGTTTTTTTGTGTACATAGGACAGTACTTTAATTAAAGTCCTCTATAAATCCCTGCCTAAAATCCCTGACAAAACAGGGAGTTTTGTCTGAAATATCATTATTTTACCTGATTCTGCCTTTATTTCCCCTTAGGGAAGGGGAAACAAAGCCTCAAACCTCCGAAAACCACCAGTCCTTTGTTCCAATATTATTCTAATCAGTCACCTGCTCTGGCCAGGAAAGCAAGTTCTAGCAGATATTGAGGATGGGCGTGGTAAAAACAGAAGTTAAGCTCAGGCTGGTGATGAGCTCCACTTGCTGGGTCAAGTGGAGTCTGTAGATAGTCCAGGAAAATGGGAAGAGCTGTACCGCTTCATGAACTGACTTGAAGTTTGCCAAGTTCACCCCCCTTTATATATATATGTATATATATACACACCTTGCCACTGTGATATGCTTCTAACACAGCAGTGCTCCTTCAAATGCAACCTGTGTGCAAGTTCTTTGAGCCTCTCAAATGTTCAGGGATGCAGTAGCATGTTGGTTAAGTTTTCCTCAAATTACCTCTGGTTTAATGACACCAATCACAAGGAAAAAATATCAGTAAAAGGTTTCTTAATGTGAAATATCTAGGCAGTGTGGTTGGCTTTCTTCAACTTGGCAGTTCTTCTTTCAGAATAAAATGAGACATCTTCTGGTGAAAATTGCCCAATGAGAAAAGCTGAGTGACAGCCAAATTTAAAAATTAGTTAAGCAGATTAGTAATTTATACTGGCATAGGATGAAGTTGATTTTGTTGTGTTATTTGGGCACTGAGTACTAGCGTGTTACCAGTCACACTTGTTTGTTTCAGACTGTAAAATAATCTATCACACCATGTACTTGGGTGATTGAGATGCATGGGAAGGTCTGAAATACAGCCCACTGGAAAGCAGTGTTAAATAGTACAAGCTGGTTCTTCACAACCCTACTATCAGTTACTTAGCCCTCAAACTAAATGAAGACTGTCTGGAGTTATAAGGAAGTCTGAGGTCAAACTATTGGTGACAAAATAGGAATAGGCAGTCTCATATTTCCTTTTTTAAAAAAAAAAAAAAAAACAAACAAACCCCAAAACATCATATTAAAATTTCCCTGCAACAAAGGCAGTTTATGTAACTACTAAGAGTAAATGAGGCTTTATATCCTGGAAAGCTGCAAAGCTTCAATTTAGCATGATGCAATTTTATCAAACCAGTAGCACAGATTTTAGTGTTGATATATTAAGTCAAAGACTTAATCGCTCAAGTACAAGACTTAGTATATCAGAAAATGCATCTCAACTGTTAGTTTCTGCTTTTAAAATACTTGGTTTCTGTCATCCCTTTCTTATTTTTCAAATAGCGAAGCAAAAACCTGTGGTTCCTTTCACTGGCCTAAAAGTTAATGTATCTTCTTCCCCTCCACCCCTTTTCTTTCTTGTAGAGTCAAACAACTGTGAATTGCCTCTGTTAACCCCGTGCAGTAAGGCTGTGATGAGTCAGGCCTTGAAAGATACTTTCAGTGGTTTCACAAAGGAACAGTGTCGGCTGGGTATCCCAAATAGTAAGTGTTTTCTATTTATAAGCTCTTTTTTTTTTAATGCTAAGGAGGAGGCTGAATAGCGGCTCTTTCAAAAGAGAAAGAGTGATGTCAGTAGGAAATACAAGAATGAATCCTATGTGAATCTGGCACAGCTTGACTTGGAAAGATGAGGCTTGCTGGTGTTAAAAATGGGTGCATGGAGAGCTCATGCTTTGGCAGTGTGAGAGAGAATCAAGTAAGCTGAGGACATCTCTGATTATAAGTGAATACAGAAGGAAAATAGAGGACTGGTTTTTGTTGTCTTTCTCTAAATTCAAGAATAAATTCATTCTGAATTCATTCATAACTAAGTAACTTGGGTTAACCCATTTTTTTTTCATTCCCTGCCTTCTAATGAAGATTATTTTACCAAGGTCAGGAGTTAATGGCCAAACACTGGATACTTTCTGTCTTGCAGATCCCTGGCTGTGGACTGAACAGCAAGTTTGCCAGTGGCTTTCATGGGCTACCAATGAGTTTAGCTTGGCAAATGTGAACTTCCATCAGTTTCTGATGAGTGGCCAAGACTTGTGCAACCTGGGCAAGGAGCGTTTCCTGGAACTGGCACCAGACTATGTGGGTGATATTCTGTGGGAACACCTGGAACAGATGATAAAAGGTAGTTACAGAGACAGAAAGAGCTTTTGTTTTAAGGCTTCTTCCAACAGAAACAAAAATGGGACTCTTTCAACACTTGTTTCATTATGAAGGGCTTTTATTAGATATGAAAACTCAAAATGAACTTTAAAACTTGGTTAATAAAAGCATTATCAGAACTATTAATACATCCTTTGTACATAAAGCACAGATGCAGATATCTGCAGAAATCATTCTGTGTTCAGGCTGAATACTTACTGCAGTCAGCTTTTAGTTGGAATAATCATTGAAAGAAATGAGATTAGGATAAGGCTACTGTAATACCCTATTTAAAAAAAAATACTAAGAGTTGGATAAGATTTGTTTGCTTCTTATCACAATTTTTTGGTTTTGTTCCTTTAATGTAGTGTTTTCAGGTAATTCGGTGAATGAATGTAGTCAAAGACACCTAGAGGTATCTTAAGTGAACACTGATGGTGTTGCTAAAACCCTGTGAGTTCCATTAGGTTTGGAACATAACATTCTGTAGTTGCACACGTTAAAGACTTGGACCTTAAAACACACTGCAGTTATTGTTGTTTCTAAGTTTTATGTTAAAATTAGATTGATATGATGGTTTTCAAGCCTTTTGGAAGTTGGTTGGGGGTTTTGGTGTGTCTTTTATTAAAAAAGAGAGTGTATTGAAGTGCTTTAGTAAAATTAATGTGAATGATCACTCCAAAACACTCAAGAGACTTAGAAACATTTCATGGCATACTAGTCAGATCTTTAAGACAAAATTTTCTTCTTTTTTCCTCCTCTCCCCAGACAGCCAAGAGAAAACGCAGGATCAGTACGTGGAGAACTCTCATCTCACCTCAGTTCCTCACTGGGTCAATAATAATTCCTTAAGTAAGTATTTTAAGAAATTTGACATTTTACATGTCTTGCATTTATTCTAATCATGTCATGGATCCCAAGATCGGTTTTTTGAGGGTTTGTTTTTGTTTGTTTTTTGTTTTTTGATTTTTGTTTTTTTTTTAAAAAAAGCGCCAGAAGAGTTACTGTGCTTGAGGAGAACACTTGACTTCAATTACTACAGTCTTCTTTCCTAGTATTGTTTAATTGTCATCTAATTCATATAGGAAATGTTTTGAAGGGCAAAGGCTTTGAGAAAATAAAATTTCCTCTTGTTATGGCAAAGCCTACAGCTGTGGAGCAGCAAACCAGGTAAAAAACTAGCATCATTGGGGAGCAGCAGGAGTTATATTCAGGCCTTTTTGAAGACTGTGGAAGCATAATAGAGTTTTTGAAAGTGTATAGGACTCAGTGCTAGCTTTCTTAGATTGTTTGATTGGTGTTTGTGTTTCATTCCACCACAGTCAATCTCCAGCTCAACCTTATTACCTCACTTAATGATGAGGGCCTTACTCAAAACCACTTAAGCTTTTCCAGCTTTTTCTGTAGCCTTGTAGCTTCCTTGAGGAGCAAATAATAAACATATTTGTGGTTGACAAGTTATAGAGGGAGATCTACAGCATCTAATTTGGAGCCCATTAGATGGGGATCTCCACACTGACTTCAGTAGCCTTTCCAATAGGTCTGTAGCATCTCTCTCTCTTTCTTAGATTTTCATAGGAAAATTATTTCTTGATGGCACAACTCTAGTGAGGTGCCAGAGGTGTGTATTAGTCTAAGGGACTGCAGAGAAAAACATCTAATTTATTCTTTTATTTCTTTCTTCAGCTGTTAATGCAGATCAAAACTCCTATGGTATGCCAATGCCTGGATACCCTAAAGCCCTCAGTTATCCCAAACCCAATCTCCTGACTGACCTCTGTCAGACTTCTACAGGACCAAATCTCCTCAATCCAGAACAAGAGTTTTCATTGTTCCCTAAAACCCAAGCAGATGCTGTTGGTGTGAACTACTGTGCTGTAAACCAAGATTTCCCAAGAAGCAGTCTGAACTTGCTGATAGATAACTCTGGTGAGTCATTACCCGCATGATAACCATGGGTCCAAGGCTGTGTTCTGTATGTCTTTTCCTCCTTTGCGTAATTTATATTTATAACCTAGATTGAGTAGGAGAAAAAAAACCTGCCAACACTTCTCTCTCTCCTTTTTTTTTTTTTTTTGGCTTATGAAGGTAAGCTTAGAGAACATGAATCTAGTGACAGTGGCGCAGAAAGTTACGAAAGCTCAGATTCGATGCTACAGTCCTGGAACAGCCAGTCGTCGTTAGTGGATTTGCAGCGTGTGCCATCCTATGAGAGTTTTGAAGATGACTGTAGCCAGTCCTTGTGTCTGAGCAAACCTACAATGTCTTTCAAAGACTATATTCAAGAAAGAAGTGATCCTGTAGAGCAAGGGAAACCAGTTATACCAGCGGCAATTCTAGCTGGCTTTACTGGTAAGTAGTGAAGCAAAATGGTCACTCCTCTTTTTATGTAACATCAATATTCTCTATAAATGTGTCCTGTGGTGATGAAGTGGTCAGAGGCCACTACTCATGAAGAGTTACAATTTTGAACGTTACTAAAGAAATCTCACAGGACTATCCATCTAAAGCGAGAACGGGCAGGTACATCAGAACACATAAAAATCAAATGTGCTTTTTTATCTGTTTGAAAAGGAGGGAAACTTGGACAAAAGTCTCCACACTTAGGAGTTTCTGCAGGTGTTGGCTTGCCTGTAAAGACCTCCTTCCTGTAGTCTGTTTTTCCTCTAGAACATTTGCCAAGCCGGGGACTGCAGGACAGGCTTGAAATGCAGCTGATGGGAGGTGGGAGTGACGGGTAAGGAGTCAATATAAAAGGGAAAGACATAGCTCGTGTCAAATCCTGTGTTTCCATGAAAAAGCTGGCTTGTTTTAATTCTAACATGTTTATGAGCAACTTGTGTTACAGAGAAAAATCTTAAGTTTCTTTCTGATATTAAAAAAAAAAATGAAGTAACTACAAGACTTGAGTCTCCTTCTCTGGAGACATTCAAGACCTGCCTGGATGCCTTCCGGTGTAATCTGTTTTAGGTGTTCCTGCTCCGGCAGGGGGATTGGACTAGATGATCTTTTGACGTCCCTTCCAATCCCTAATATTCTGTGATTCTGTGACTTATCCTGTGATACAAGAATGGTCACATACATTGGTTGTGGTAAGAGCTTGCAGAAGTATTAATTGTGGTTTCTGCCCACTCCCTCTCTTAACAGGCAGTGGACCTATACAGCTATGGCAATTCCTTCTGGAGTTACTGACTGACAAGTCCTGTCAGTCATTCATTAGTTGGACTGGAGATGGATGGGAATTTAAACTTGCTGACCCAGACGAGGTATGTGGCTAATTGTGATGAACAAAAAGATTTAGGATCTGATCTGCCATCTGTGGGCCTAGTCTTGAATATAAAGCATTTACAAGATCATACAGTTACTGAAATCTCTTGATCTGCAAATGCTTTACTATGCAGTCAGGATTGCTGTGGAATGTTTCCCCTCCTTCTCCTCCCACCCATGGCTATCAGCATTTGCTTGTGGTTAGGAGAACACGTTGTATAGCTTAAAACTTAAACGTAGTATACAAAGTTAGTTCTCTTGACAATGTAATACTGTAATTAGCTTACTAAATGTAGTTGAGTCAACAATGCCTTTGATTGCATGAAGGCATGGGGAAAATATAGTCCACATATCACTGTTCTTTTAGATACACAGCAAATATAGTGGTGCTGCTTTTAAAATATTTTGTTGACTTAAAGCTTTAGTCATTAAAAATAAATAGAATGCGTTTTCATTTTCTGATACCATTATTAGTAGGAAAGTTATTGTATGAAGTGACTGTAAAGTCCACCGAAGCCTTTATTAAAAAAAGAAAAAGGGAGAGGAGCAGAAATCATTAACTCCAAGGAACTTTAAATTCAACTTCCATTTAAAGAGCTGTCCCGTACTGCTCAATAGCAAATTACTGCTTAAATGGTCTCTTCTTGAGAGAGGAGACTATATTTGCCATAACAGTTATCTCCTTAAACACATTTTGGCCCATTCACTACAAATAGGTATCTTTTTCACTGGTATTTGCTATCAGCCACCTTCTCCTGAAGATGCTGCTGCTAATTGTTGTAGAACAGGTTCAGCTGAGGGGTCAGTCACCAACTCTTCTCTTACCTGAGTCTGGGACATCCAAAGCAAATAAAATGCTGTGGCTGGGAAAGGGTTTTAATAACTGCATTTATCAGCTACTGACTAGAAGAACATGACTTCAATAAACCCTCCACATTTTGCTTTCTTTTTGGACTGACAGGTGGCACGGAGGTGGGGAAGGAGGAAAAACAAGCCAAAAATGAACTATGAGAAGCTCAGCCGAGGCCTACGCTACTATTATGACAAGAACATCATCCACAAGACTTCAGGGAAACGCTACGTGTATCGCTTTGTGTGTGACCTGCAGAACTTGCTGGGGTACACAGCAGAGGAGCTGCACGCGATGCTGGGGGTGCAGCCCGACACAGAGGACTGAGCCCGAGGATGCGATGCTGCAGGGGTGAAGATCATGTGTTGGGACTGTGTCTGGGAACCGTCTACAGTCAGTTCTGGCTGTTCAGATGGGTGCAAATGTTGGGAAATAAGGACCTTAACCGATTTTGTAACCAGAAGAGCTGGAAGGAAGTGGCCTTATTTCATCAGTGGCTTCGAGTGTTGCCATGTCAGGCACTTGAGCAGCGTGGAAGTCAGCACAGACCCTAGCTCTGTTGTGAAGACATGGAAATGCTCTCGGGTTAAGCATTTCGACTACCTGTACTGCCGTATAAAGCGTTTTGGCTACTTACACTGCCGTATAATCATGGGTTGGCTTTAAAACCAAAGGTTGGATGAGGAACCAGTGATGCAGCAGAATTATTGCTTAGATATTTTGAAATACCATCGTCCTTGCTTACATCTTTTATCATGCAATTTATTTAAAAAAAAACCCAAACAAAATAATTTATTTTAAATGACCAGTAAGGAGAATCCATACTAGTTTTGTTCTAAAGCATGTTTTATTATTACTACTCCAGAAGATGTGCTGCATAGGTACATAAACACTCTGTGTTCAAAACCAGATGTAGCAACCGTTAAAGAAAAAAAAAAGACCCTTTAAAGAAGGAAAGGAAAAACATACCATTTCAATATTCAGTTTGTATATATTCTGTGATTCTTTTTGAAACTGTAATGTTCCTATTTAACAGATATTGTATAGTGTAAATTAAACTAATTGTATGTGTGTTTTTAAATAGGACAAATGTAAATTTATCAAATGTGGGGGGTTTTTTTATGGTTGTCTAGGATCAACAACCTTCTGCAAATATTTTAATTGGCCTGAGAGACAACATAAGTGCTCAGGATGGATGCATATGGTATGCCTATGATATGAAAGGGGGGGGTGTGGGGAGGGAAGGCTGACTTAGTATTTTGCCAAGACTGAAGCTGGCAATTCTTTGTGCATTTTGGCATTTTTACAAGAAACTAATGTCATATTCTGGGACGTAAAGGGCCTGTTTGTGGTTTCTTCTGTAACTGAAAATGAAAATATTAATATGGATAAAATTACCTTTTTTCCTTTATAAATGGCATATGTTTTTCAACTTCTATGCATGTCCTTTTAAAAAAAATAATTGTATACAAGCCTTATTTTTTCAGTTGACTTGTCTCTTCTTCCTGCAGTTTATCCTGTATGATTAAAATATGAATTCTATTTTTGGAAATAACTGTGACTCCTTTTCAAAGATCAGGAGGGATCTATGTAGCAGCTATTTTTACTGCAAAAAAAAAAAAAAAAAAGGAGAAAAAAGAAAAAATTTCACTGGAAAAATGTACTTTGTAAAAAAAGCTTTATTTTTTATCTGAGCTTGATGTACATTTAAGTGTGGTGTACAATGTGGGAGGTTTAAAAATATGAGTCTTTATTAAAACCTCTTGAACAAGAAAATAGCACGTGTGCTTTTTAATTTGGAAAGTTTTGGAAGAGTTCCTTTTTGTGTATTTGTTGCTTCAACCCTTGTCTGTTTTCCCACCTACCCTAAACCAGGATAAAAAAACAAGATCCAAACAACAACAAAAACCAAAATAAAACGAAAAACCCCACCCAGACACACTTAAAGGGCTATAAAGAGTGCATAGGCTGATGGTTTTGAACCAAGCTAAATGTATGCAAATACTCTGTTTAGATATAAATTAAAGTTAATGCCTCTAAGAGAAAACTAGCAATTCTGTACTGTGCTGTGAATCACTGTGTGACCTGATTAGATGGAAGAACAGAAGCACGTTAAGACTACTTATGCTTAAACTGTTTCTGATCCTGTCTTGTACAAAGGAAGCCTATTGTCCTAACTGTCTTTATTACTCTTCTCCATCCCTCTGCCTTGCAGAAAAGCAGGAAATAAGAAAACATTTCTTCTTAAGCATATATTTAAAAAGTAGTAAATGTAGTTATTTAAAAAAAAAAAAAAAATGGTGCTTCCCCTAGGCTTCTTGGTCTTCCTTTCTACCAGACTGTGGCCATGTCTTGATCTTGTGTTCATTGCAGTCACCCAGGTTTAGCAGCATGTTAAAAAGTTGGAGAACAAGGGTGGGGTTCTTTTGAGCATGTGCCTTTCTAAATGGATGGAGCTGAAGGGGTGGGCCTGTGTCTTGCATCATGGCCCTGGTCTCCTCTGAACATTTGCAGACTCTGTCCTTCAGTCTTTTCATAGTACTCCTGAAGGAAAATAAGCCTTCTACATCCTTCCTCCCTTCATGTCAGCCACTGCTGCAGGCCTAGATGCATTTCAGTGGGTGCTGGCCTACAGGCTGGTCTCATGCTAGTGATGAAGAGGCCATAAGGGCATAAAGAAGCCTCAGTCCCCTGGGCTCAGACAGAACTTGCCAGAAAGAGAAAAAAAACCCCACAAAACCAAAAGGCTTTCCTGAGCTTTGGGTAACAGTCCTAAAGAAGTAGTGCTACATTTTACTAACATAAATGACCTGCCTTTGAACTGTGATCCTAACAAGGGGAGATACCTTATTTTGCAGGAAATAATTCATTAGCACATGATGAATGTGTTTTTTCCCCTGGGTGCCTTTCTCATGCCATGACTGCAGAGCCCTAATCATCCTCTCAATCTGTACAAGTTTAATTTTCAATCTGTTTTCCCTGAACACAGAACTGACTCTTCATTTAAACTGAAAGCTTAGTTGCTTCTTGTGTGCGTGATCAGTGTTGGCTTCAACCCAGAGGCTAAAGGGAAGTTGGTTGTTTTCCTCCCTCAGCAGAAAAAGGAATTTCATGATAGCAGAAGCAGCAAAGAATCCCAATACATGCAACCCACACTAGTGCATCTTCTAGAAGCAAAACCTTCTTTCTGGCACTGGGTTGGGTCAATGCAGCAGTACAAGCTGTAACCCAGTGTGACCTAGAAGACAATTATTGAAGGATATTTTATCGCAGCACACACAGAAAAACACCACTCTTTTCTCAGCCACCCAGTGTCAAAGAGGCTGTTGAAAGAAGTCTGGTTAAATTCTTCACCTTTTTCAGGACATGCCTCCCTGCCCTTCTAGCTGCCAGTTTTCCTCATGAGACAGCAGTCAAAATAAAGTCTTGCACTTGGCACCTACCTGTGGTTGGCATGTCACCTCTAATAACAAAGTTTGACTTCAAAGCCTTCTTTGCTCTTTTTTTTAAAAAAAAAAAACCAAAAAACAAAAAAACTTCAAAATAAGGTAGAATCCCATCCTAATTAAAACAACACCTCTGGGTTGGGAAATCTGTGAGCCACAAACACTTGATGTCCAGAAGGCTATTTTGGGAAAACATCTGTCTACTGCACCCTATTCTTACACTTGCTTTAGGTCTTAGCTGTAGGCCACCATCAGGTAGAGGGTAGGAGCATGGGAAATGGGGCAGATGATGGATCATTTAGCCAGTAATGTATCTCCAACAGTGGGAGAAGGATCAAGTAAACCCGGCCAGTCTGTGCTGGTCTGTTTTCCATTAAATCCCCCAGCACCCCTCACAGTGTTGCTGCCTTTTGGAGGGGACACACTGCCTGTTTCTTTTACGGTTGACTTAAGGATTTCTTGCCTTGCCTGACTTGTAAGGAAGCCCCCTGGCCACTCTCTACTGACTTGTCCTCAAGCATTGAAGACCAGAATCTCACCCAGGAACTGAGGTAAGAGTACACCAAGGTTTTGGTCAGCAGCAAAACAAAGCTGTCTTTTCAGTACCCTTCCTCATGGTACCTTACACGTTTTTGGCTTTTTTGGCAGTCACTACACATTGAGCTGGTGATTTCAGAGAGCTGTCAGTGATGATTCTGAGATACATTGGGTGTATTACCTTACATTAGTCTCTGCTGATACTTACCTGGCACCTTTTTGTCCACTCACACTGTGTTGTGAGATCCTCCTGGAGTTCCTTGCCAGCACTGTGACATTTGACTACTCAAACTATTTAGCATCATCTGAAAACCTGGAGGTTTCACTCATTAGCCCGGGATTTCTAGCACTGATCAGAGACAAGGTGGCTGTTCTTATGCTAAGGATCAAGAGGGCTGCTGCAGGTTTCAGCCCATCTGTTTCCAGTTCCTGGTTCTTCCACAGACTTCTGGGAGGCCTCAGGTAAAACACTTCAAGACAGACTCTCTGACAGGGCAGCTGCTATTCTAGTATTAAAGTCATTCACTCGCCCTTGTGCATGGGACTAGAAGCGCCAAGGTGGTGTTCTGCTGAATCTCTTTTGGGCTTTCCCTCTCGACGAGCAGGTTGTGGGCCAGCACTCTTGTGATGCAGGACCACATCTGGCAATGAACAAGACCAACAGCAGCTTGTACAATATGGAAACACAGCATCTGGCCCTCAAGAGGGTTCAGTAAATCGCTCTGAAACTACAGTACTCTATAAATGGCAACCAGATACTGGAACTTCTTGTGTTCTTGCTAAAAAATCCTCCTGGAATTGAAAAAGAAACAAGAACTGAAAACCAATTTACATGTTCACAGCACTAGTGGAAAGGCTTTTTGATGCCCTCTCCAAGCGTGGTCCAAATTTTGGCAAAGAATGGCCAGATCTCAGCCATCACAGTTTATCTTGCATCTTATGTTTCTCTTTTTATCTGCATGAAGCGGAGCACTTGTTGAAGCATGTGTGTTCACACAACCATGTGACTGCAGCAGTGCTTCACATGCTAGACACGTGAAGGCTCAAAACACTAAAGAGGGAATAAAAGGCAAATAAGCAAGAAGAAAGATAAATTCAGCCCAGGGTGCATGATCTTTGAGAAAGATATCTAGTATCTCATTTGTAATATGTGCCATGAGATGCACAGTCTGGAACCACAAAACATGGAAAGTCTTTAAGAATAAATAAAATAGGTTGGTGAGTGACAGCATAATTTGCTCTGTGAAAACTGAGATTTTTCAAGTGATAGGTCTTGTTTATGAATAGACGAGTTTTAAGATAATTCTCTGGTTTGGGGAAGGAGCATCAGATCCTGCCATTTTTCTTCCTTCTGCCTCTACCTCTCTTGGCATTTACAATATAAATGGTGAGCTTTACAAAATCTAGTAAGTAGCAAGTATAACAAGTATAATGAAAGCTCTGCATGTGTGTGCACATGTATATTCTTTGGGAGATATTTTTACAAGATGCTCTTTAGATAGCTAGCAAAACGACTTTAACTCATATAAAAGGTTTGCCATGATTTTCTGCATCGTGACCTAAAACAAGAGTGCAAATGCAAATGTCCTGGCACAATTCCTCTGAAGCCTTCATATACAAAAACTATTTGTTTATCATTTTATTTCACTGCAAGCAGAACCACAAAAGAGAACAGCTTTGTCTGTGTATTACTTAAACTTCAGTACTGGGGCTGCAGAGTGAAATCCACAGCCCAGAGGGAGGTGGGCAAGCTGGGCTGAAAGCACGTGGTTTGGAAATGGAGGGAGCCATCATGCTGAGTAGTGAATCCCTCCCAGACCATCACTGCTGTGTATGGGGGCTGCCTAACCCCACTCTACTAGCCCCATCCCAGGTACGCACACGTGGGACTGACGGCAACACGCAGAGGCTAAAGCTTGTATTCCCTCCCGAAAGCTGATGGTCAGATCCTTCCTTTCCCAAAAAAAACAGCGCTGAGCTCACCCTCCTGAAGTGTGGCCAAGGGGGACAGTGGTGGAGTGATGGCTCCTTCCCTGCCTCATGTACAGCTCGCTTGTCTGTGCAGTGAGGTCTGGGGTGGGATTGCTCTGCTGCAGGGGGGCTTCCAGCACCCATCTCCCATTGTCCTTCTGTGTGTAGTGCAGAAAAGAAAGAAAGTGTTTTTCATTAAATGA